>NC_038255.2:33878283-34041606 GCF_000004515.6 Glycine max
TCTATTCCTTTGGGATTTAGCTACTTATCCCATACTTTCTTCTACCTTGTCCTTGGCCCCATAACAACCTTCAAAGACCTTTTGATCCTCATGTGTATGTGTTTGGCAAGTTTGGTTGTCGATTTTAGAGTTTTGCCAAGTCTCTGTGGTGTTTGTTTTTCATGGGTGCTCTGAGAGTAAACAGTAGCCTAGACACTTGAGAGATAGAGTGCATATCTTATGAGGCTTTATCACTTTTCATTCTTGAGCTGATTGACTATCTTGTCATGTTTGAGATGGTTGGATGATTTTCATGACTATCTTGATTCTTTAACTCTCTACGTGTTGGATGTTGCCCATTCTTTTCATTCCTTGAGATTCATTGAGAAATATGTAATTGTTTTTGTGTTTGTTTGTTTCTCTTTAATATCTCTGGATTTGTTCCTTGCTTTGCTTTTTGATTTTGCCCAGGAGTGCAAAAGGCTAAGTGTGGGGGGATTTGACGTGTCATTATTTTCTCATATTTCTTAACCCTTTTTGTCACCATTTTAATTACTGTGCAATTTTATCATTTAGGCCTACTTGACTAATTTTGTGTTTTTAATTTAATTTCAGGAGAATTATAAGCAATTGGGCTTGAATTCAGAATTGGGCTTGGACTTGAAGAGAACAGATAATTTTATTTTATCAAATCTTATCTTATCCAGATTTTATTTCATCTAGATTTTATTTCATCCAGATTTTATTTCATCCAATCTTATCTTATCTTGTCCAGATTTTATTTTATTTCGTTTATGGGCTTGGACTTAAAATAGATTTGTAAGCTTTGGGGCTAAGGACCTATATAACAGCACCAGGGTTTTAGTTTTGAGAGTTTTTTGGAGAGGAGAATAATTTTAGGGTTTTAGAATTCCAGCTTTCACTGTTCATGCGCACCGTTCACGTAGAATAAAATTCGTTTTCTGCAATTTTGTTTCTGCTTCAATCTACAATTTCATTTTCTATTGATTAATGGAAGGCTAAGTCTCCAGCATTGTTTTCTCTTCAGGATCAAGCACAGCTCTCTTTGAGGTTTTGTTATTACTATTGAATTCTGATCAGTTTTTCCTCTTCACCAATTGCTCTATATTTGTTACTATTAATCCATGCATGCTTAGTGCTTGATTAATTGTCTCTGCGCTTAATTTACGTTCATGCTTAATGATCAATTTCATTCATGATTAATTGGTGTATGTGTTGCTTAATCACATAATTACAACCTTATGTTAATTTTTGCTTAGTAATTTAATTTAGGGTTGAATTAAGTGTTAGATCAAGTGGCCTCAGAATAATTAAGAAGGGGGGTTGAATTAATTATTCCTAAACCTTTACTAATTAAAAATTTACTCTTCTAAGGCTTTTACTTATGTTGTTAAGAGAATAAGGAGTATAAGAGAAACTTAACCAAAAGTAAAAGCGGAAATTAAAATGCACAGCGGAAAGTAAAAGAGTAGGGAAGAAAGAGACAAACACACAAGAGTTTTTATACTGGTTCGGCAACAACCCGTGCCTACATCCAGTCCCCAAGCGACCTGCGGTCCATGAGATTTCTTTCAACCTTGTAAAAATCCTTTTACAAGCAAAGATCCACAAGGGATGTACCCTCCCTTGTTCTCTTTGAACCTAGTGGATGTACCCTCCACTAGAACTGATCCACAAGAGATGTACCCTCTCTTGTTCTCAGTCAACAACCCAAGTAGATGTACCCACTACTTGTACCACAAAGGATGTACCCTCCAATGTGTTAACACAAAGATCTCAGGCGGTTAAACCTTTGATACTTTGTGAATAGGGATACAAAAGAATTCTCAGGCGGTTAGTCCTTTGAACACTTTTGTATAAGGGAATGGGAAGAATCAAAAGAATTCTCAGATTGTATCGTGTTGAATTCTTTGACAAGGGAGAAGGGAGACACAAAAGAATTCAGGCAGTTAATCCTTCGTTCTTTTTGAAAAGGGAGAAGAGAGACACAAAAAGAATTCAGCGGTTAGTCCTTGGCGAATTCTTTTTGGCAAAGGAAGAAGAGATGAAAAGAATGAATAGCACAAGTTTTCAAGGTTTAGAAAACCAAAAAACTTTGGAAAGCTTTTGGCACAAAGAAGAAGAAGAAGTTCAAAGAGATTCAAGGCTTGTAAAGGATTGTATAAAATTGATTGGAAAAAAGTGTATTGAAAAGCAAATCAAAGCCTTGCTTTTATAGACTCTTCATGTCTAGCCTAGAGGACCATTTAGAAGAGTTATAACTTTTAGAAAAACTTAAAACCAATTTGAAAAAGTCAAAAAAACCATTTGAAGAGTTACATCTTTTGATTTATTCAGAAACAATCACTGGTAATCGATTACAAAATCAGTGTAATCGATTACACAAAGCTTTTATGTCAAAGGATGTGACTCTTCACATTTGAATTTGAATTTCAACTTTCAAAGGCACTGGTAATCGATTACCAAAACATTGTATTCGATTACAACTTTTTGAAATCAATTGAAACGTTGTAAATTCATTTGAAAACTTTTTCAAATCCATTTTGCTACTGATAATCGATTACAACAATTTGGTAATCGATTACTAGAGAGTAAAAACTCTTTGGTAAACATGTTTTGAGAAAAATCCATGTGCTACTCAATTTTTGAGAAAAACCTTTTCATACTTATCTTGATTAAGCCTTCTCTTGATTCTTGAATCTTGAGTCTTAAATCTTGATCTCTTGAATCTTGATTCTTGAAATCTTGATCTCTTGAATCTTGATTCTTGAAATCAACTTTCCTCTTGAATCTTGAAGTGTTCTTGATTCTATCTTGAATATCTTGAACTCATTCTTTGTTGACCTTTGAGCTTTTTGTCATCACCTTTGTCATCATCTTTTGTTATCATCTTTGTTATCATCAAAACATCTTTGAATCACTCTTGATTCATCATGAAGCTTTGCTTCTACATTAAGTGGTTGAACTGATTAAGGATAAATTCTCGTAACCTAGGATAAGAGACTTGCTTGTGAATCAAGGGGAAACAACATGTTTTAATTCTGTTATTTTCTAATTCAAATTTGCTTGCTGTTTAATTTACAAAAACAAACAACCCCGCCCCTCCCCCCCCCCCCAATTCGTTACTGTTTTATTACTATCTGTTATGAATGTTTGGTTGACCATTGCTCGTTGGGAGACGACCTAGGATCACTTCCTAGATACTGCATTTTTAATGTTTATTTGATTCAGGTACGGCCTCGATCATTTTCCTTTTTTAGATTTTTTATTTTTTTGGGGTCGACAAGGGGATGCCCTTGCTCCTACGTATCCTTAGGTGCAATGAAGAATTCAGACCTACGTAGTTCTTTAAGTCTGAAAGTTTGTGTGTTAAATTGATTTTATTTTTTTGAAAGATTGATTTTAATTGCGAACAAAAGTTGTTTAAGGCGTTGGACCTTAAACGATGTTTTAGAATTTGAAAAGCGGAGAGAATCATTAAGGCGTTGGACCTTGAAACGATCTTTAAAATTTGAAAAGCAGAGAGAATCGTTAAGGTGTTGGACCTTGAAACGATCTTTAAAATTTGAAAAACGGAGAGAATCATTTAGGCGTTGGACCTTGAAATAATCTCAAGTGATATTTGATAATAAAGAAGTTAGTTATGAGTTGGTTTTATCTTGGTTTTGTTTATTAATTTTCAATCTCTTTAAAGACAACTTTACGATACTAGTGATCGGTTAAGATTGAACTTTACAAAGGAAAATGAGATCGCTGATGATAGATAGAGAAGATGAATGTGCACATAATAACAAGGGGGAACCCTAAGAATACATAGATCACATTCAAATCTTAAAAACAAAACTAATCAACGATCGCACGAAGAACACCGAGCGAAGAACGATGTAAAAATTGATCACAGTCGCAATCCGATAGTGCCTTAGCTTCGTTTCCTCTTCTTTCTCTCTTCTCTCAATTCCCTCACCTTATGAACCTTGGAACCTCCCCTCAACCTCCCTAGCATGCCTATTTATAGGAAAATGGGCACTTGGGGCAAAGGCAGCTCGCCCAGGCGAGCTGAAACTTAGTGCTGAAGCAATGAGCTCACCCAGGCGAGCTGGAGCTCGCCCAGGCGAGTTGGTTTCTTCACCATGAAGTTATTTGGTGGCCCAAGCGAGCCAGAGGCTAGCCTGGGTGAGCTAGGGTCTAGGAAAACCAAGGAAAAGATGCCCCCTTTTTTTGGTATTTTTCATATTCTTGATCGAAACACTGAATGGTCCTCTGTTTCATGTTGTAACTGGAGTTCAACACCGTAAGCCAACTAGCAAGGATCAAAAGATCAACGAACGATAGTTCCCGGACAAAATTAGGGTATTACAATATTTATTTGTCTTTTGCATTCAAGCACGTTCAAGTAAATATGTAGCATATAAATATTTATTGCTACTGACAATTGCAAAGCATTCACATTAATTTAATTCCAGGATATAAACTTTCAATCCTTTAATGACATTCAACAATAATATTTGGAAAAAAAAATGAACATGTGGGATTGAGAATAGCAAAAAGGGGGTTGGGATAGCAATTCTAAAGAATTCATTTCCTGCCGTACATGACCACAAAGCCTTCGGCTTCCCACTTTCTTTCCATGATTAAATTAATTAAAAGAAACAAGTACGTTCCGGTTAGGAATTTCTTTCTTTGTCCATACTAGAAATTGGAAAGGCAATTTCAACAATCATAAAATTTCATATTTGCAGCGGAAAAAGAAATCCCTAAATTTGATAATTGGGGTTCATCATAATTGGAAGAAAACAAATCATTATTGGAGAATCAGAAATTTCATAACACATGCTCTGATACCACGTAAAAATTTTAAAGGGTTTCCAAGATTATCAATTATAGGAAACCAACAGGATCTTGAAACCTATGATTCTCACAAATAATAAATAAACATTACGTACCTTTCTCCATAGTGAGACTTCTCTATGGTGTACTTTGATTTCTTTGGAAGACGAGAGAAACAAGATTTTGCTCCCTTATTATTACTATCTCTCTACATTTGTGATGGCCAGAGATTAGAGATAACACTTTTCTATCAGGAAGAAGACTTTGTTTTACGTTAGTGGGTATTAACCCCCTTTTATAACCACTACTCCCATCAAGTTGCAGTTAGTTTTAGAAACTTCTCCTATTTAACCCAATTACAATTTAGTCCTTAATTACTAATTATTTATTTATTAGTCCCTACATAAGTCACATGTCTCTCACGTGAGACATTAATTCTAACATGCTTACTATGGACTCTAGGAATCGATGTTGGATTTACATCATTTAAGGGTCGAAGGACATTGGAGAAAGCTTTGAAGTTTATTAGTTCCTCCAAAAGTTAAGCATTTTCTCTGAAAAGGAGCTTGAGATTGTTTACCTACTAAGGACCCACTTCGAAGTATGGGAGTGGCATGTTCTTTAGCTTGTGTGAATTGTAAGGGGAATGTGGAGAACATGTGGCATATTTTTCTCGGGTGTAAGCATGCAATCTTAAGCTGGAGTGAAACGGGTTTGTGGAGCATCATTGAACCAATAATGGTTGCTTCAAAGAGCTTTCTTGACTTTGTCTTTGGTTTGCTAGACAAGTTGGAAGGAGAGAAAATGAGTATATGTGTTATGATAATGTGGAGCATTTGGAAGGGAAGAAATATAATGCTTTAGGAGCAGGCAGAGGAGACCTAGTCTCAGGTGGTGAAGTGCACATATGAAGTTTTTGGCCAATGGAAAAAATCTCCAAAGTCCAAGAACGGGAGCAGCAGTCAGAAGGATATGTTCAAAGTGTTGAATGGAGCACTCCCCTTCCTAGGAGTGTCAAATGTGATGTTGATGCTGCTTTTTTTGAGAATGTGATGGAGATGGACATTGGGATATGTATTCGAGATGAGTAGGGTGGCTTTGTCAAAGCGAGGTTGAATGTTCATGATTTTCTCCCTATAGTTCAGGACGAAGGAATGGTGGCATTGTAGGAAGCTCTCGTATGCTTGAGGGAGTTTGATATAGATCGAGCTGTTATAGAGGTTGATAGCCAACGAGTTTCCTCTTGTTTGATAATCATAGTAAGGATCTTTCTACATTTGGATATATTATTAGCAGTTGCAAGAATATTCTTAGGTTGATGTCAAACTATCAGGTTTGCAATGTTAAAAGACAAACTAACTTAGTAGCTCATAAGCTTGCTAGAGCTTTTATTTCACATGCTGGTCTTAGGGAGTTCCTTCAAATTCCAAATTGTATCTTTGATCAACTTATGAAGGAAATAATATGAACTGATGAATTTCAAAAAAGAATAAAGATAAACGGTATTTAGTAATACAAAAACATGCACTTCTTAATTAATAGTAGGAGGTAGGGAGTAGTATAACGGAATCCGAATTTCATGTGGTCACATAATACAAGCCTTGAACCACTAGAGTGGTCTAATAGTGGGAGCTAAGGGGTAAAGTACATAGAGATATTTAGATTTTATCCTATATTAAAAAAACACCACGATACATGCATTCATGTATAGTTTATCAATTAGGATGAAGATCAATTTATGTGTGTTTTAAATTTTAAAATAATCATTTTTACATAGTGACAGTTAAAAACTTTCACTGTCTCTATTTTATATTAAAAATTAAAAAAATCCTAATCACTAACCTTTCTCTTCCTTAAACACCAACGATCACCCTAACCCCTTATACCCACCGTTGTCGACGCATATCACAGCCACCTTCACCAATTCTGCACGTGAACCTAACCCCATATACCCACTAATAGCTATGAACACAAGAACAACAATGAACACAAAACATAGTCAGGAAGGTTACGAAAGGATAAGTGGTTGAAGTCCAAATGGGGATTGCATGAGAGAAAAGCTCGAATCTGAAACAAAAGAACTTAGATCTAGAAAAAAATGCTCAGATTTGGACAAAAAGTCTTAGATCTTGCAGGTGTTGGTTGCGTTGTTGCTTCATCTAGCAGCAAAGGATGCACTGCAGCTCTTCACGGTCATGCTCGTCGATGGTGGCAATGAAGTTGTGGAGGATGGATCGGACGCATGATAGTCATCGTAGGTGCAACGAATGATGCAGAAGGGGGTGTAGTAGACAAAGGTGATGTCACAGCCAGATTCTGACGGAGGCTCGACGACGAAAATGGTGGCACAACTTCAGATTGGAGGACAATTTAGGTGTCTTTGGAGGAAAAGCAGGAGATGGTACAAGATCGGGATTGTATACTTGTTAATTTTAATCCGATTTTAGCTTTTGGTTTGATTTGTTTCCTTGATGAAGGATAACATATAACATAAAAATAAAGACATTGATCTTAATTTTCCCACTTAAGTTTTTTATTGCATGTTTCCCTATATAAATCTCTGCATCTCTTAGCATTGCTTTATTTATTAAGTGTCTTTGTTCTCATGGTCCAACCTCAAGTCCAAGTGGAATGCAGAATTTGAGAGAGGTGACCAACTTTTTTTCTATTTGGTTCTTAAGGTGGTAATGCTCTAAATTTAAGTAGAAACTTGAATGTTCATAGGGAAGATGATGATGGTGTTTGGTGAAGATGATGGTGGTGTTTGGTGAAGATGGTGGTGGTTTTGGTTTTTGATGTTAAACGAGATAGAGACTGTTGATTTTGGGGAAGGAGAAAGGTTAAGGACTAAGGTGTTTTATAATTTTTAAAATAAAATAAAGATAGTGACAATTTTTTACTATTACTATGTTAAATTAATTATTTTAAAATTTAAAAAATTAACAGTTTCACGTTTTAAACGGAAAACAAAAAAAAAGTACCAAAACAATATATTTTGAAAACATAAATGATCAAAATGAAAAATTTTTAAACTTAATGTACCAAAATGATGACATATCTTATGAGAGGAAACATCTTATATGAGAGTAAGATGATTAAATCTGGACTGTATAACTATACATGAAGAGTTAAGATTTAATATCTTGTGACTACTTAAAAAGTCACATTCTTTTTTAAAAAACTCATGACTCTTTAAGTTGTTGCATGTCACCAAATCTTGATTGTCCATGTTTGATTATACACTACTAAAAAAAGCATTTTCTACAACACCGAAATGAAGATGAAGAACCCTCTTAGTATATCAGGCGGTGACATGTTTGTAAATAAATACAACTACTCTACGATGGTTTTACGAAAACCATCTTAGAAGGCGGTTATTCCAAGACGGTTTTGTAAAAACTGTCTAAGAAGTTTTTTACTTTATTTGATTTCTCCGTCTTATATTTGATATTTGCTTATTTTAAAATTTTAATATTGTGTCTCGCACTCCCCTCTAGGGTTAGAAGCCATAACAAAGAAGAGGAGGAGACACCTGCGGTTTGCGACGACGAGGAGACTAGAGCTCACGTCGTTGAGAATGCGAAAATTTTGAAACGCAGGGAGTGGAGTGGAGTGAACTTTTGCATCAACCGTTGGATTGGAGTTTCGTTTTGTTTGGGCGCCAAAAGCGTTTCTAGGTTTCAATATTTTGCTTTATTTTCATTCTCAATAAAAAAATTATTCGCTTGCGTCTTTTTAAATCCACTCACTCACTCTTGACACAATTCTCACACGTTAGTCACACCCTTGAAACAGAAAAGAAAAACTTACTCATGAAAATGTCTGGGAAGGCGAAGAGAAGAGACGATGACGGTGCTTCTGACACCGACTCTAACTCCGAAGGCCATGTGTCGCCCAAGAAGTCCCTCAAGAAGGATTACGACGATGATCCTGACTCTATTACCATTTGCGAAGTTGTTCGTTGCCCGGCAAGTGTACCGGGGCGCGCAAGTAGTATTAAAACGGTAAGAATACCGAGTATCGATCTCAGGGAACTTGTTTTACTTGGTAAAAGTTGTCGTTTGGTGAGCAGGCGTTGGTGATACAATTAATGGTTGAAAAGAGAAATAAAAGTATGATCTAGTCTAAATGAAAGCGAGTAAAGTGAGTAATGGTGTGTAAAAACAAATATGCAAACATGTTGGTCCCTCCTACAGGGTATTTTGATGTAATTTAAGGATATTTCTCTACTTAGCAGTGCTCCTGTATTCTATGTTGAGGTCCTAACTACTAAACCCCGATATCTCGTGAGCTTAGCCTAATCCTAACTAGACTTCATTCTTAGATGTCTCTTGTTGAACTTAGCCTAACCGGACAACATTATGGTTACAGCATACCAAAAAACCAAGTTGCCGCACTCTGTGTCTAGATATACGATAAATTAGCCCTGTCCTATCAAGTTCTAAGGATCAAACCATTTCCCAATAACGATGATCCTAACTACACATGCGTTTGCGTGATCAAGACAAAAACATGCGAGAATTAAAGGCCGATAGGAACAAAGAACACATGAAAACACTATTAAATAGATATGAAAGATTTTACATCATTTACTCTGTAGAAGTTCCCAACTGAGGATTTAGCCTTCCATTGTGAGGAAGCTCATTTTTACAAGTTTAAAGAAGAGAAGAAGAGAAATTGAAAAAGTAAAAAGTGGTGGGGATGTCTCCTCCACCTCTAAAAACCTCACAATCTCTCAAAAACTCCTTCAAAGCTCTTCAAGATGCCTCTTTTGGTCTGCTCAGTCGCCTCTGAGTCAGCACACTCAAAACTCTCTTCCAATTCTGTGTTTTCAGGTTTTATATGGAAATCCTATCGGTGGCCTCTCGCTGAATGCCAATCTCGCGCTTAGCCTGGAAGATGATAGATGACTCGCTTAGCGAGCGACAACGCACTGAGCATGTGCTTGCAAGGCAGATTCTCTTCCAGATTATTGTGTCTCGCTGAGTGCGTTTATGCCTCGCTTAGTGGGACATACTCACTAAGCGCACAAACTAGGCTTAGCGAGACACTAGATTCAGCACTTCACAAAATCTCATTTTTCACCTGAAATAGAATTGAAATTTACATTAATTACAAGAGGAAGATTATAATGAGTAATGATCAATTTATTAACCAAAAGTATTTATAATCCTACAAAAAGAACTGTAACTTGGAGGATTTCTATATAATTATCAAAAGTTTCTATACAAAAGTTAGCCATATAAAACGACTAACAGAAGTCAATTACTCTACTACTATGCTATTGCTAGGGTTTCTCTTTTTTTTTTCTTTTTTTTTTTGTTGTGTACTGATTAGTTTGTTTTATTTATTATGTAGATTTCGAACAACAAGAGGGTTTCCGTGAGGAAGTGGAAAGGCAACATTATGGTTGACATTCACGAGTTTTACATCAAAGATGGCAAGCAATTGGCTGGTAGGAAAGGTTGGTTACTACTCGCTTCTTTCAAATGCCTTTTTCTCTTTTTTTATGTGTTTGTGAATTTATTTTAGTTTTGTGTGTGCATTGTTTTAGGAATAGTAAGGGTTTTAGGTCAGACTTTTTCAATGCTATTATATTGTCTCATCCTTATGTGAAACTCTTATATAGATTGTTTAGTGCATTGAAAGAAGGTAATAAAACAAACTTGAAAAATGCCTAGTCCAAACTCTTGTTATGAGAATTTCTATACTCAAATAATGCTTCTCGACTTCTTTTCTTAGTAACTTTATTTCTATAAATAAATAAAGTGAGCCTAGTTACTAAATTTTAAAAGTATATTGTCCATCCATGAGCATTGTGTGTGTCTACTTTGTCTCTCCTTTCATGGGGCATGGAACTCAAATCCTTGAAATTGTGATTAATTAATTATCTTATTACTGAGTAATCTATTAATTTAATTGAATGTTGCATTTTATTTCTCCCATCATTTTACCCCTTGTTTGATGTAGGCCATGGATTGCTTTTGTGAAAATGAAAATGGCATACTTGTTGCTACATATGTTGCTACAATGGGTCTTGATATTAATTCATGGTGTTAGAACTGTTATCCACTATCAGCTTCCACATTCAACAGAGGTATGCAATGCCTTATTTCTTTGATTCATATATTTCTATAATCTATATATGGCATCTAGAACTTGCTTCTTACTTTTAGGTTTATGTTCATAGAAGTGGAAGAACAACCAGAGGTTCTACTAAAGGTTGTAATATTGCTTTAATATCATTAAGAGATACATCTAAGTTTGTTTCATTGTGCAAGTCATTTCTAAGATGTCTTTTGGATTGTTTTAAATTTAGGCATTTATATTGGACATATTAAAGTTATGCTTTGTAGCTATGATTTTAATTATCTCTTATTCAAACCAGTTAATAAAAATTAGTCAACATATGTTTTTGAAGAAAATCAATAATTCAAGTTGCTTCATCTAGACCAAATTAATTAATTAATTTAAATTTCTTTTTATTGTCTTGGTCATACAGGATAACTTTCAATGGTTTCCTTTAGAGAACTCTTACGTGCCAGAGGTCCTAAAATGATTGTCTCTTGCACATCAATTAGACAAGATAACAAGGAATGAATCCCAGGTACACTGATTCACCTGAATTCACACTGCTTTTGGACTTCATTCATGCAACTTGTGTATGATTAAAATGATTTTGAAATCAATTACCTACTCTAGCATATTTTCTTGTACGCCTTTACTTTTATGGGTTAAACAGTTAAATTTCTGTTAGGTTATCTTATCCTTGTCTATTTCTTTCCTTGTTAGGATTGTTACACTTCATCTATTTCTAACCAAATGTGTACTTTTATTTGTGACTTATATTTTTCTTATTGTAGGAAAAGGCTGAGAAAAAATGGTTAGATCGGAGTGCTAGCACAATGGAATTAGTTAAAGAAAATTATGACAGCGAAGAGGAACAAGTGAACAAACATAAGCAAATGAAGACCAGCTCTAAACAATTGAAGAAATTGCAAGAGGTTTGATACTTTGTTTTTTAAAATGCAATGATGTATAGTTGTTATTTCCCCCCTTTTCCAATTTATTTAATTCTTTTCAAATGTTACAAATTAGAGGAGCTCAAAATGTTGATTTCATGTCCATTACAATCAAAAACATTTTTGCATCGATATTTAGCAGGCATATTACCCTTATTATGTTTATATTTCACCCTAGCACTTACTTTTTGATGTTATTTATGAGTAGCATAGTGATTTTAATATTTTATACATCATAGGTCTATCTTAGTTCCAGTTATTCTAAAGTGGATCATGGGTTGGGTTGTCTCTACTACTTCTAGTATCTGGGATTAAGTTGCAATTTGGGACTGTAGATGCAAGTGATCTAAGGAATTAAAAACTTCCCCCACACCACTAGAATGTGGCCCATATGTGTGTTTCATTGTTTTCAATAAAATACATTATTGTAAATTCATTTGTTACCTCTGCATATGCAACCTGGATGAGCTAATAGGCCAATTTGTTTAAACTTGTTGAAATAACTATTTATTTTAGTGTGTTTATCGAAACTGCTTATGCTTATTTTAAGAAGCAAATCCTATTTGCTTCTTACAAAATGCTTATATAAAAAACACTTATTTTAAAGTTGCTTTTTTTAAGTTTAAACAAATTCACCCAATATTTTTTTATAATAAAGATTATTGGCATTTTTCTGTTGGATAAGATAATATTATAATAAGTTAATATTTTAAAACTGGTTAGAAAAACATTATAGGAACATGTTTTCCATTGTTTCTTTTCTTTTCAACTTTTATCTTGAAGGTTTGAGGACAAAACTATAATGTAATACTCTCGTTCCATGCTGGTGTCACACCCCTCATGCAGGAGCAATTGCAACAATTAACAAGGCAAAACTAAGTGATCACCAGGGCTTTGGATTAGGCAAAAAGGGAAAATAGGTAGTGATTGGTCAAGATTGTGTGGACACACTTCAGGCACTTCGAAGTACAGGTGAAGAGGTAGAATATTTACCATTTTTCATACTCTAGCAATTTTTTTTTCTGATTTGTGAATTGCCATGTATGATTAAATTTCTGACTTAAAATATGAGATTTTCCTGCCAGATGTGTAAATTGACAATGTTTTTTCTTTATTGTCTATTTCTATTATGTCATCATGTTGTAAATTTCAAATATGTAGTAGAAAAAGAGCATTGTGAATATTTGCATTATTCTACATTTTTCTTTTTTTCCCTTATCCCTTCTTTTCTACATTTGGCTTCCATTTCATAATATTATTGAGCTATTGCATTTTCTTTTAAAGGTATGATGTTAAAGCCACCTATTTTGACAAAGGTGTGAGATCTTCCAAACAAAAGCAACTACAAGAAAAATTGTTACAAGTAATCCTTCTCAACCGAGCTCAACCGTTTTCCTTCTTATAAAATGAATTGATAACTATTGGAAAAAAATTGATTAATTGATTAACAATACCATCAGAAAATGCCATGTTAGTCTTGTTACACAAATAACTAGTCCATGGACTTTTTTTTTGTTTTTTAGTCTATCTAATGTTAGTTGAGTATTTATTACATAAATTTTACCTTGTGTAAACTACTTCCTAGCAATTCCATTCACAACAAAGAATGGCTTGCTGTAATAAACAGAGTTTATTGGTGGTCCAAATGAATATGGAATGCATGCAGCTTTGATTATTTTGTTTTTCAATTCATTTGATATTGTATTTTCTTCCTGGTTTTGGTTATCCTTAAATATGAGGCTATATTTCTATTGTTCTTGGTTAAGAACATTATATCTAATGTGTTCTTAGGGCTTTGATTGGCATAAGAAAGAAGTTGCCTTCCATCTTCAAGTTCAGAAACTTATAGAGGTATCTCTCTTGTGCATTATTGTTTACTATAGATGATACAATTGCAAACCATTTGTTGATAAATCTGTGGTTTTCAAAATTTAGAACTTGTTTCCTTTTAGAGAAACTTTTGGTACTCATAATTTAATAAGAAACGGATGACAGAGTCGTGTCATGTGTGCCAACATTGTTGCATCCTTGACCCATAATCCGTAGCCTGCCCCTCCTTTGTTAGATAATTAGGAATAACACCTCTTTCCATTGTTATTTACCTATTTACCTCTTTTAGAACCCGGAATTTGACATAAACTTTTTATTACTTTGAAACCATGTTTCTTAGTTTCTACTAATTGGATTACAAAAATTGAGGTATTTGCTTGAGGAGCATAGGAGATAGAAATTTAAGTTGTATATATGAATCTTTGTAAAGATTAACTCTTCTTCTTTTTTTTTTACATTGATTCTGAATGAAGATATTGTATTTTGCTTCCACATTGATGGCATTACCATAGGTTCCTTACATGATGTCCTTGCTAGACCTGTGACTTCATTTTCCAGATCTATCAGGAACACCCTTGATTTTGACTTCGAAGATGACAATGAAGGTTAGTTCTTGAGGAAAAATGGCATTACGATAACTTTCTAAGTAATAATATTTATCTAGTTACCATGTTAGTAATAATGCGTATGTAGAGAAGTATGTGGTATGGTGTTTTTGCCATTAGAAGGTTTCCCAAGCCTCTTTTTTATATATCATGCAGGGAATGTATATTACTATATATCATTCCCTGCATGATCAAGCATATGAAGGTTCCTTGCATGGTCTTTGTTATATTACTAGTAATACTTGCCAACTTCATTGGTTGTCTTTTTGTTGCAAGTTAGAAAGCAGGTCTAATGAAACTATCTTAATGAAACTCCTTGATGATATTTAGTATGTATTTGGATTAGCTTATTTTGACAAAATATCTTATAATCAAAATTTTATTGAGTAAGCTTTTGAAGAAAAAATATTCCTCTCAAAATTAATCAAACCAAGCAACAATTAGCGTTGCATAGCTGTTGCTGTTAAAAATCTATAATTTGACCGAAGTGTGCCAATCTTGTGAGTATTTACTAGTTGCATCATTTAATTAAATGATTCATGCAACCTTGTTAATTCAGGATTTTGGCTAGTTTACACTCTAGCAACTGTCTGTATCTGGAACTATTTGTCTCAGGTGAGATTCTTTGTAACTGAGATGTTGTATACTATTATAAATGAGGGTGTGTGTATTTTTCATTAGAAACAAAATCATCTTTTTTTTTTCTTCCTATCCTATCTAGTGAAAATGAATTGAAGGGCTAAGGGATGAAAGGTTTGATATTGATAGTCTAACTTTAGTAGTGATCTCTGGAATTGAAAGTTTGGAAATTAGAATTTACTATTCTCTTTGTAGTTAATATTGCCTGACACTTGTATATAATATTGATGGTCTTAATTTATTTTTTATTTACTATTTTAAAAAAAACATTCTAAGATGGTTATATAAAAAACCATCTTAGAATACAGTTTTCTCAAAAAACCATCTTAGAATCTTCAAATATATTTTAATTCTTTTAACAAAATACATTTTAAGAGGATTCTCGAAAAAAAGTCTTAGAATATTTATATTCTAAGACGGTTTTCTCATACATCTTCAAATATATTTTAATTTAAAAAAAAACACATTCTAAGATGGTTATCTGAAAAATCGTCTTAAAAAGTCTATCATTCTAAAGACGGTTTTTAACTAAGAACCGTCTTAGAAAGGTATCCTTCCAAGACAGTTTTTAGCTAATAACCATCTTAGAATGATATTTTTTTTTAAGATAGTTTTTAATGGAATTGTAAAAAATTTTACATTGTCTACGACAGCGGTTAATAACCATCATAGAAAGTCTCTTTTAATTGACATATAATAACCTTTTTCTAGTAGTGTCATCTCACTTGTATGTAAGATATCTTGCTCTCATATGATATATCCTCTCTCTCTCTCTCTCTCTCTCTCTCTCTCTCTCTCTCTATATATATATATATATATATATATATATATATATATATATAATAGACTTAAATATGGATTTAGTTTATGTAAGTTCAAGCTTTTTTAATTTTGATTCTTATAAATTTTGTTTATTTTTAATATTGTAAGTTTATGTTCTTTTTTTAATTTTAATCCTTAAAACGAGAATTTATAGGGACTAAAAATTAAAATATTAAAATCTTAAATGTACTAAAAAAACAATGGTACAAGTACTAAAAATGAATAAATAATGCAAAAGAATAGGAACTGAAATTAAAAAAAATGAAAACTTAATGAGACCAAAGTCATATTTAAGTTTATATCATTTCATTGAATTTAACTTCAAATACATATTTAAAATCCAAAACACACTAGAATGTTGTTGGTTTGAGTAGAACTCAATTCAAATTCTTTAAGTATGATTTTTGGTGTGAAGAAAAAAATGTAATTAGAAAGAAAAATCTTAATAAAAGTAGTTAAATTTTTCAACAAAAATTAATCATCATTAATTGAGAGATAGATACTCTGAATCAATTTTTCATAGTAAAAAAAAATAGACCTACATCCTTACCTTTTCTTCTTTGCCTCATTATTTTTCAGTGTCCTGAATTTGATTCTCTATGTCCTCTTCTTTCTGGAAATTAATACTCACACTAATTCATCAAATTAGCCCTAATTATTTCTTTGTTCTATTTAATTACTTATTTAAGTCTACGTACCTGCACAATTTTTTATTTTTATTTTTACGTTTTTTAGATTTTAGTTTTACTCATTTTAGTCCTTGCACGTCTATTTTTCATCTAGTTTTAGAAACTAAAATTTAAAGATTGTGATTAAACTTTCAAAACTTTAGAAATTAATTTGGTGAATTACTTGTAACACTTTAATCTTGTTTTCTAATGATATTTTATTTTTACTCTAATCGTATGCATAGTAAAAGAGTCCATTGATAAGTGATTAGATTCATCATTCATGAAGGACTTGTATTCATCTATGTTTATAACATTATGTGTTATTGTTATGCCAATGATGTTTTCTGTTTTATGGGTACAGGGCTTTAGGAAGGTTGATTTGGACCGTTGGGAATTTGCGAATGAAGGATTCCAAGGAGGGAAGAAGCATCTGCTAAAGAACATAAGGAGGAGGAGAAAGTGCAACAAATTGCATCAGGGAGCATTCAATATGATGAAGCCAGACGTGGATTCTGAAGTGGAGAAGCTGAAGAAAGACCATAACATTTTGAAGGTGGAGATTCTAAAGCTGAGGCAGTAGCAGGAATATTCTCATGTTCATCTCACAAATGTTCAGGAGAAAATTCGGTGTGCAAAGATGAAGCAGTTTTAGATGATGTATTTCCTCACCAGAATGGCTAGAAGGTATGGAATGCTTAAAAATTGAATTTGTGTTCTATTTCTTTTTTCTTTGCTTGCCTACCATTTGACGTAGTTTGAATGTGAAACAAGCCTTTCAATCAATGCATTCTTTAAGTGTGTCAAAACATGGAAAAAAGAAACCATTATTAAGAAGGTAAAGGTTGCTTAAACATAGCTCACCCTTTGTATTTATTACACACTAGCTAGGTGCAGTTTTTGCATGTCTTTAACTCTTAATTGAAAGCCTGCAGTAACAATACTATTCCTTTATGTGCAGGGAGAATAGAAGAGGTAAAGTTAATAAGTTATAGATTTATACCAAAGGTTTGTTTCCATTAACTGCTTCTCTCCCTTCTAAGTTTTCTATCAAAGTTAATAAGTTCTAGATTTTTCAATTTTAAGAAGCCTTATATTTTGGAACCTCTTAATTTTATCTCTACACCTAGCTTTCCACTTCTACAAAAAAAAGTTCTATGCCTCAGTAATTAGTAAGTGTACCTTTCCACTTCTATTTAAATATTATGATTGAATTATCATTAAGTCACCAATTTTTTTTAAATATGATTGTTATGTAATGAAATTAGGAAATTAAAATTAAGCATAAAACTTAATAACATGCCATATTACTATAAAAACATGTTTTTTAAATTATAATTCCTTTGTGTGTAATAAATATATGCTTAGGCTTAAATGGCAGTAGTTGTATTTATTTCTTAGGAAACTTTTGTTCTTTGTACATAATCAACTGTATTACCAAATGGATCTTATAAAGGTTTAGTTTCTTTCATTTTCAAATGGAATTTAGGAAGATTTTTAGTAAAAAAAAGGTGGTTATTTTACTTGCATCATCTATGTAGCAGAGAAAATACCAGTTTTACAGCACCTGTTATGCACTAACAATTTTATATATGCTCTTATAGTTGATTGTTGTCATTTTGGGTCATCTTTGGTGCTCAAAGTAAGTAGTTGCTTCTATATATTAGTAATGTCAAGACCTTTGATATATATGTTTTCACCAGACTAGTGTTGATAAATATTGTGTGTTCAGGCATCCACAAAAGAGAGGGATAATTGAACTACTTCTCAAGCAGAACAAACTTAGTAAGAAGCATATGAAGGATATACTTCAGGTATATGTCCTCAAAGACTTATTAGTATTGGTTTCTGTGTGGAGAATGCATTAATGAAGTCCGATCTCCATGGAATGGGGGTGAAAGCAATGGTGTAATGAAACAATTAAAAATAGCTTGTAAGTTTCACCATGACTTTCTTTGTGTTTTAGTTGCTTTTTGATTCAGTGGTTTCTATAGGATGATTTTCTTTCCTTTGCATAGGTATTAGCTCTGCTTTAACACACATAATACAAACTTCTTTCCTTTGCACATGTATTTTCTTTCCTTAGTGTCATTTGAGAAAGTAAGTCAATAACAATGTTGAATTGACATTGTACTTTGATCTTATTTTTGTATGTTTTAGTTTTGATAAAGAAAAAAATACTCTGAATTCATTATTAAAAGGTTGTAACTTTGCATCCCTTATCTGTTATTTCACAATTGTAGAAAATTATATATTTTTTTAATTTTTTTAAATTTTAGAATGTAGACATTCTAAGACGGTTTTTTGAGAAAACTATCTTAGAATCCTTAATATATTTTAATTTTTTTAAAAGAAATACATTCTAAGACAATTCTTTAAAAAACCATCTTAGAAAATTTAGTCTTCTAAGATGGTTTTTAACTAAGAAACCGTCTTAAAAAGTGAAAACTTTTTACGAAGTTGCCTACGACGATGATTATTAAAATGTGTCTTTTAACTGACGTAGAAAGCGCTTTGTGTATTAGTAATAACTTTGTATTTATTTTCTTTGATCTTTAGTTGTTTCAGCATATTTATAACATGTTATCAATTTGCATAACCTTTATCATTTGGAAGAACGGGTTAATCAGTTTAGAGGTTTAATTCATTCAAATCATAATGTTTTTATTTTTTATTTTTATTTCATCCAATTGATATAAAATATTTTTTTTATTCTTTTTAGTCTTTGAGAATAGACCAGTACTTAACACAGAAAGTTATAAGAGAATTATAATGTTACCTATATACTCTTTGAACTTAATCTGAAATTTATTAAAAAATTATAATTTTTATGGATTTTACTTCTTATTTAATTAGTCACTCTTAATTTTCTAGTTTTAAATAAATTTTAATAACTAATTAATGTATGTATATTAAATTTGAGCGAGGAAGAATGTTGATTGCGAGAATGATTCGAAGGCACCCATGCATGAACCTCATTGAAGGATAAGCTTGGGGTCTCCTCTTGACATTTTGGATTCCTTAAGAGTGCAAAACGTTATTCTAGAGAGTGATGGTAAAACTATTGCTATGAACATTTAATCGGTGGTTGTTGACAACTCCTAGTTGGGGAGCTTCATTCAAAGTTACTGGATGAGTTTAGTACAAAATCCAACTTTTATAGCTGCTTTTATTAGGAGACAAGCTAATGGAATAACTCATGATCTTGCTAAGGCAACTCCATTATACCCTAGTCTCTACACTTTTGTGTGAATGTATGTATACAGGTTTTAATGATGTCAAAGACCAAGATTGCTTCAAGCCTTAAATCAAGATCGAGAAACTAAGATCAAGAGTTAGATAAAGAGTTTATTTGTTAAAAGAATCTCACATTGGATAATAAGGTTTGACCTCAAAGCTTGGTTTTCAAATGATTATATAAAGCTTTAGAAGATGTTTTACCAGCACAAAAATAAGTATTTTTGCACTCATAATCGATTACCAAGTATTGGAACTGATTATCAGAGACAAATTGCATAAAGGCTTTTTCTAAAAGGGTTTCGAAATTTGGATTTTAAATGTTGTAATCGATTAGCACTTGTCTGTAATCGATTACCAGTAATGAAACTTCAGCAGTTAACTTTGAAAAGTCATGACCCTTCAAAACATAACTGTGTAATTGATTACCAAGAAGCTGTAATCGATTACCAGTTAGAGAATTTTTGAAAAATATTCTGAAAAGTCACATCTCTTCAAAAGTTTTTTAAAAGCCACCAAGGGCCTATAAATATGTGACCTGTCTATGAAAATCTATAGAGTTTTCCATCAGAATCTAAGTGACATATTCTCTCAAAAACAAATTATTGGTCAAACACTTGCAAATCAATTGAGTATTCTTCTAAGATCTTCAACTTGTATCATCATCTCTAGAAAGAGAGAAAATCTTATATACTTTCTAAAAAGCATTATTGTAATCAAGAGATTGTTTGTCTCTTGACTTGTGAGAATCTTGAACTCAAGGGAGAGGAATCCCAAGGTTGTTCAGAAGTTGTAAAAAGTTTTACAAAGTTACTGAAAATTCTCAAGTGGATTGCTTAAGGATTGGACATAGACACAAGAAGTAGTCGAACCAGGATAAAACGAGTTTGCATTTCTCTCTTCCCTATCTTGGTTATTTTATCTCGCATATTTTTATCTTGCATACTTGAAGAATATTGTTTAAATAGTTTGCATCTTCATCTTCATCTTCAATATTCTGAACATATAGATTTAAAAAGGGGATTAGAACTTGATTAATCGGGAAAAATTTTAAACTTAATTCATCCCCCTCTTAAGTTATTGAGGCCACTTTTCCAACAAGTGGTATCAGAGCAGGATTCTTGTATAAAGTTTAAAAACTTCAAGAATAGTTATAGCCTCATCAAACTTTCTATTTCCTAAAGGAAACTCCATTAATAGGCCTTCTATCTTTAATGGTGTGGGTTATCATTATTGGAAAACCTGTATGCAAATTTTCATAAAGGCTATAGATTTAAACATCTGGGAAGCCATTGAAATTGGTCCCTTCATCCCTACAATGGTAGTAGGAAATGCAACTATAGAAAAACCTAGGGAACAATGAGATGAAGAGGAAAGAAGAATGGTGCAATATAACTTAAAGGCCAAAAATATAATTACTTCTGCACTAGGCATGGATGAATACTTTAGAGTCTCAAATTGTAAGAATGCAAAAAAAAATGTGGGATACATTACAAGTTACCCATGAAGGCACAACTGATGTAAAGAGATCTAGAATAAATACCCTCACACATGAATATGAACTTTTCATAATCAATCAAAATGAGACCATACAAGATATGCAAAGGAGATTTACACATATAGTTAATCATCTTGCATCATTAGGAAAGATATTTCCTAATGAGGATCTCATTAACAAAGTGTTGAGATGTTTAAGCAGGCAATGACAACCAAAGGTAACTACAATTGCAGAATCAAGGGATCTCACCAACATGTCTCTTGCAACTCTTTTTGGGAAGCTTCAAGAACATGAAATGAAACTTATGAGACTAAACCAACATGAAGAAAATGACAAGAAAAAGAAAGGAATTTCACTTAAATCATCATCTTCTATTCAAGAAGAAAGTGACAAAGAGGATTTGAATGAAATAAAAGAAGATGATGATTTTCGTCTCTTCGTAAAATGATTCAATAAGTTTCTAAGAAACAAAGGAAATCAAAGAAGAACAAACTTCAATCCCAAGAAGAAATGAGAAGATTCCTCCTCTGTTCCAAAGTGTTGTGAATGTAATCAACCTGGATATTTAAGAGTTGATCCTAGTTTCAAAAGAAGAATGAAAAAATCTGACAAGAAAACCTTCAAAGACAAGAAAGGAAAGAAAACTTACATCACTTGGGAAGATAACGACATGGATTAATCAGGAGATTCAAAAAATGAAGTCGTGAATCTAAGTCTCATGGCCAAAAATTAGGAAAGTGAAGAAGAGGTAACATCTTCTAACAATAACTTATCTATTTCCTTTGATGAACTTCAAGATGCATTCAATGACTTGCATAAAGAATCAGTCAAACTTGCCAAACTAGTTTCATTTTCTAAGAAAACTATTTCAAATTTAGAAAATGAAGTTTTGAAATTAATGAAGAATTAGAAAATCTTAAAACTGAAGTCAAAACTTTAAAACCAATTGATACAAATCAATCTTCTACTATAAAATTGATACAAGATAGTAATGAAGCATCTCACTCGTGTAAATGTTGTAACAAATTTAAAGAAGAAATTAAAGATCTAAAAAATTCTCTTGCCAAATTTACTCTTGGCAAAAATAATTTAGACATTATACTAAGAAAGAAAATATGTGTGTTTGATAAGGTTGTAAAAAACAAAAAAAATGTATAAAAACTTTTTTGCATCTACTCAAAAGAATAGTTCTCCTTTCTTGACATGTTTTTACTGTGGTAAGAAAGGACATAGTGCATCAACATGCTATTTTAGGAAAAATAGTAATAATATTAAAATGATATGGGTTCCAAAAGGATCTTTAATCAAAACTAACATTCAAGGACCCAAGAAAATTTGGGTAACTAAATCAAAAATATGATTATATGAATGAAGGATTCTTTGAAGAGAAGTTGGTACATTGATAGCGGATGCTCTAAACACATGATGGGAGATATATCAAATTTTACTCATATTTCTCCTAAGAATAGTGGACATGTGACTTATGGAGACAACAACAAAGGTAAAATTCTTGGACTCTGGAAAAATAGGTATGAATCCATTTATCTCCATTGAAAATGTTTTACTGGTTGATGGTCTCAAGTATAGTTTACTAAGTGTTAGCCAATTATGTGATAAAGGCTTTCTAGTATCATTTGATTCTCACAATTGTTTTATTTAAAATAAACATGACAAGAATATAAAACATATAGGATATAGAACTAATAATGTATACATGATAAATTTAGATAAAACATTAAATCATGCTCAATGCTTTTTAAGCAAAGATGATGAATCATGGTTATGGCATAGGAGAATTGCTTATATAAATATGAAACATTTAAATAAATTAATTTCTAAAGATTTAGTAATTGAGTTACCAAAACTCAGATTTGAAAAAGATAGATTATGTGATGCATGTCAAAAAGGAAAACAAGTAAGGGTCTCTTTCAAATCAAAAAATATTGTTTCTACCACTCAACCCTTACAACTTTTGCGCATGGATCTTTTTGGTCCTTCTAGAACCATGAGTTTTGGTGGAAATTATTATACCCTTGTTATAGTTGATGATTATTCAAGATTCACATGGACATTATTTCTTCCTCTCAAAAGAGATGCTTTTCATGTTTTTAAGAAACTTGCTAAAATCATTCAAAACAAGAAAAATCTCAACATTGCATCCATTAGGAGTAATCATGGAGGAGAATTTGAAAATAAAGATTTTGAATTATTTTGTGATGAAAATGGCATTGAATATAATTTTTCTGCACCTAGAACCCCTCAACAAAATGGAGTAGTTGAGAGGAAAAATAGATCTTTAGAAGAAATAGTCAGAACTTTGCTTAGTGATACAAATCTTCCTAAATATTTTGGGCTGAAGTTGTTAATACTGCATGCTATATAATGAATAGAGCTTTAATTAGACCTATCTTAAAGAAAACACCATATGAATTGTACAAAGGAAGAAAACTAAACATTTCTCATCTTCATGTTTTTGGATGTAAGTGTTTTGTGTTAAACAATGGGAAAGACAACTTAGGCAAGTTTGATGCAAAATCATATGAAGGTATATTCCTTGGCCATTCCTCAAATAGTAAAGCTTTTAGAATTTATAACAAAAGAACTATGATTATTGAAGAATCTATTCATGTTGTTTTTTATGAGACTAACCCTATAAGGTCAAGAAAGGAAACACTTAATGATATTACAGATTCTTTAGAAGATATGCACATATATAAGGAAAGGCACAAAGGCAAAGGAAATGGAAATAATGAAGACTCTCAAATTGATGAAACTAAAACAAATATAGATTTTCCAAGAGAGTGGAGAACTTCAAGATATCATCCTCTTGATAATATCATCGATGACATCTCAAAAAGGGTAACTACTCGACACTCTCTCAAAGATGCATGCAATAATATGGCTTTTGTTTGTTTAATTGAACCTAAAAACATAAATGAATTCATAATTGATGAACATTGGATTATTGCTATGCAAGAAGAGTTAAATCAATTTGAAAGAAATAAGGTCTGGGAATTAGTTGATAAACCTAATAATCATCCAGTTATAGGAACTAAATCGGTATTTAGAAACAAATTAGATGAACATGGAATAGTTATTAGAAATAAGGCTAGATTAGTGGCTAAAGGATATAATCAAGAACAAGGAATATATTATGAAGAAATTTATGCTCTAGTAGCCAGATTAGAAGACATTAGAATGCTATTAGCCTTTGCATCCATAATGGATTTTAAACTTTATCAAATGGATGTTAAAAGTGCATTTTTAAATGGTTTTATTCAAGAAGAAGTGTATGTTGATCAACATCCTGGTTTTGAAAATTCAGATATGCCCAATCATGTCTTTAAATTGAAAAAGGCTTTATATGGTTTAAAACAAGATCCTAGGGCTTGGTATGAACGTTTGAGCAAATTTCTTTTAGAAAAAGGCTTCACAAGAGGAAAGGTTGATACCACACATTTTATAAAAAGAAAAATACATGATATTCTTTTAGTACAAATTTATGTTGATGATGCAATCTGTGGGTCTACTAATGATTCTCTATGCAAAGAATTCTCTCAAGATATGCAAAGTGAATTTAAAATTTCCATGATGAGAGAGTTGAATTTCTTCCTTGGACTAAAAATAAAACAAAGAAAGAATGAAATATTTATTATTGGTCAGTAAAAATATTGCAAAGAACCGCTTAACAGGTTTGGGATGGAAAATGCTAAACAAATGGTCACTCCTATGAGCACTGCTTACTATCTGGATAAAGATGAAACTGGTCAATCAATAGACATAAAAAAATATAGAGGTATGATCATATCTCTTCTTTATTTATCAGCAAGTAGACCTGATATAATGAGATATCAAGCAAGATATCAAGCAAATCCCAAAGAATCTCGCCTTAGTTCTATTAAAAGAATAATGAGATATTTATTAGGTAGTATAAATCTAAGGTTATGGTATCCTAAGGATTCCTCTTATAACTTTGTAGGATACTCTGATTCTGATTTTGCTGGATGCAAAACTAATAGAAAAAGTACTAGTGGAACTTGTCATTTTATTGGTTTTGCTTTAGTATCATGGCATAACAAAAAGCAAAATAGTGTTGTCTTATCAACTGCAGAGGCAGAATATATTTATGCTGGAAGTTGTTGTGCCCAAATACTTTGGATGAGACAATAACTTTTTGATTATGGCTTAATGATTGATCATATTCTCATTCGTTGTGACAACATGAGTGCAATCAATTTATCCAAAAATCCTATTTTGCACTCTAGAACAAAACATATTGAAATAAGGCATCACTTTCTGAGAGATCATGTTTAAAAAGGAGATTGTGTATTAGAATTTGTTGACACAAAGAATCAGTTAGCTGACATCTTTACAAAATCTCTCTCCAAAAAAAATTTCTTTGCTATTAGAAGAGAATAAGGACTCATAGACCCAAATAACTTAGATTCCTAGCCATTTTGATTATTTACAATGATTGTTTTAATGATTGTTTACTTTGATTGTTTATAATGATTTTTTTATGGTTATTTATCATGATTGTTTACTTTGATTGTTTTTTATGGTTGTTTATCATGATTGTTTATAATAAATGTTTGCCTTGATTGTTTATAATTATTGTGTATATTGGTTGCTTATAATAAATTGTTTATGATTATTAGACTTGAAAAATTATATTTTAGGGTCTGGTAATCGATTACCAATCCTTGTAATCGATTACCATAGAACAGGACTACTGTAATAGATTAACAGAGGTTGTGGGCAGTTATAGATTACGCTTGTAATCGATTACAATAGGCTGTAATTGATTACAACTCATCCCTGCCTAGAAATACAACTTTTTCTCTCTTATTTCAGAACCCTCTACCTCTCTTTCTCATTGACGGCGCCCTCCATTCCTAAAACTTCAAATCCTCATAACTTTCTCATTTCTTAACCAAATCCTTTCAAACAAAGCAAAAACTTCATCATTTTCAATTATCTACAAACCCCACCGATCAAAATCTTCAGAAAACACACAAAATGGCAGAATCATCTAAGAAGAGAAAATGTTCAACTTCAACCACCACCGCTATAGGCCAACGCCTCCACGACACTTCCAGTGACTCTCCCGCACCACCCAATCCCTCCCCATGCTCCTTAACTTTGTTTTCCTCCAACGATCAACATCAAAGGTACTATTCCTCTTTTTCAAATAGAGTCATTCTTGATCCTAAGTTTTTAGACTTTGAGTTTTTTTGAAGGAGAGACTTTTGATTGCTACCAAGTCTTTCAAAACTCTGAATTGATTGATTTCATGACTCTCAAATTGTCATATTATCCTGAGTTAGTCCTTGTCTTATATAATAACCTGAAAATTCGTGATGGTGTCATCTTTTCTAAGGTGCATAAAATTCCTATTGTTATTGATCAGTCCTTATTTTATTCTCTGACAACATTAAGTAGTCAAGGCATATCTTTTGAGGGCATCTTGGTTGATGATTGGAAACATATTTATTCTAGTCATGATGCTCGCAAAATGGTTTGCAATGAAAATGCTAATATGACAGGCCGTTTGCTTGCTGGCTCATTCACTTTCGAATGTCGTATCATGCACTACATATTGTGTCGTGTCTTGTTTCCCCGTACCACAAATCTTGCTCAGGCCTCTGAGGAGGATTTGATTATGTTGTGGGATCTTCAAACTAGTCATCAAATTGACTGAGCTCATCTTGTCCGCTACCGTATGCATAAGGCATTACAGACAAATGCACCTCTTTCTTATCCCTAGCTTGTCACTCTTTTTCTCCAACACTTTAACATTCCTCTAGATGATGAGCCTTTTGTTAAAGTTAAACGCTCTTTTGCCATTGGGGCCGCTGTTGTTGCATCTTTTGGATATCGAAAGGACATGGATGGTCAATGGGTGCAAAAGCAAGATCTTCCACCTGTTGCTCCTGATGAACGCACACCCTCTCCACCACCACAAAAGGATTCCTCCTTTTCCCTGCTACAGGATGTTTTGAGTGAGCTTCAGGATCTTCGAGCCTTTGTTGGTGACCAATATGATGATATAGATACCCGTATCACACGGCTTGAGGATGATATGAGCTTTATCCGTCGATGCTTTGATCATCCGACTAATCCATAGAGCTTCTCTAGTACTATCTTATATAGCATTATCTGCCTTTATCGTTCTTCATATTTCAGACTTTCTACCTTTGGTTGTTTTGGCTTTGGTAATTTACCTTGTTATTTATTATGTTTCTGACTTGGTGTTTTTAGCACTATGTTCTATTTTGGTGTTGTCCTTTATTTGCTTTCAGAACTTGGTACTTGTTTATTTTGATATGTGGATGTTTGTTCTATTATTATTTCTATTATGTATGAATTTTATGCTCCTTCTTTGATATAGTGCTACCTTGTTTTTGATGTTGTCAAAGGGGGAAAGATATCTGTAAGGTATAGGGAATTTTTTACTTGAACATATATTCTGAAAATATTATTTCTACTAAGCAATCATTGCAAAATTAAGGGGGAGTGAATGTGCCACACAAAGATATTTTCTTTACTCCTTTCAGATGGTTGTCATCTTAAAAAAAGGGGAGAATGTGAATGTATATATACAGGTTTTGATGATGTCAAAGACCAAAATTGTGGAAGCAAAGGTTCATGATGAATCAACAATGATTCAAAGGTGTTTTGATGATAACAATGATGACAACAAAAGATGATGACAAAGGTGATGAACAAAAAGCTCAAAAGATCAAAGAACAACTCAAGTGAATCCAGAACAAGTCAAGGGTTCAAGAATCAAGAAGAATTCAAGACTCAAGAAGAAAGTCTACAATTAAGAATCAAGATTCAAGATTCAAGATCTCAAGAATCAAGATCAAGATTCAAGACTCAAGATTCAAGAATGAAGAAAAGACCATATTGTTGACAAAACCTTTACCAAAGAGATTTTACTCTCTGGTAATCAATTACCATATTGTTGTAATCGATTACCAGTGTCCTTGAACGTTGAAATTCAAATTTGAAAATGAAGAGTCACATTATTTCACTCAAAAGCTTTGTGTAATCGATTACACTTATTTGGTAATCGATTACCAATGACTGTTTCTGAAAAATCAAAAGATGTAACTCTTCAAAAAGGTTTTGACCTTTTCAAATGGGTTTTAAGTTTTTCTAAAAGTTATAACTCTTCTGAATGGCCTTCTTGACCAGACATGAAGAGTCTATAAAAGCAAGGCTTTGTTTTGCATTTTCAATCAATCTTTCTAACAACAATCTTGAACACCTATTTCATACAATCCTTTACAAGCCTTGAATCTCTTAGAACTTCTTCTTCTTCTTTGTACCAAAAGCTTTCTGAAGTTTTCTGGTTTTCCAAAACTTGAAAACTTGTGCTATTCATCTTTTCATTCTCTTCTCCCTTTGCCAAAAAGAATTCGCCAAGGACTAACCACCTGAATTCTTTTTGTGTCTCTCTTCTCTCTTTTCCAAAAGAACAAGGGACTAACCGCCTGAATTCTTTTGTGTCTCCCTTCTCCCTTGTCAAAGAATTCAAAACGACACAGTCTGAGAATTCTTTTGATTCTTCCCATTCCCTAATACAAAAGCGTTCAAAGGTTTAACCGCCTGAGAATTCTTTTGTATCCCCATTCACAAAGTATCAAAGGTTTAACAGCCTGAGATCTTTGTCTTAACACATTGGAGGGTACATCCTTTGTGGTACAAGTAGAGGGTACATCTACTTGGGTTTGACTGAGAACAAGAGAGGGTACATCTCTTGTGGATCAGTTCTAGTGGAGGGTACATCCACTAGGGTTTCAAAGAGAACAAGGGAGGGTACATCCCTTGTGGATCTTTGCTTGTAAAAGGATTTTTACAAGGTTGAAAGAAATCCCAAGGACCGTAGGTCGCTTGGGGACTGAAGGTAGGCACGGGTTGTCGCCGAACCAGTATAAAAACTCTTGTGCGTTTGTTTTCTTCTACCCTACTCTTTTACTTTCCGCTGTGCATTTAATTTTCACTTTTACTTTCTGTTAAGTTTCTCTTCTACTCTTCATTCTCTTAACAATTTAGTAAAAGCCTTAAAAGAGTAATTTTTAATTTGTAAAGGTTTAGGAATAATTAATTCAACCCCCCCTTCTTAATTATTATGAGGCCACTCGATCCAACAAAAATTGCTTCAAGCTTTAAATCAAGATCAAGAGTTAGATAAAGACTTAGTTTATTTGTTAAAAGAATCTCACATTGGTTAATAATGTTTGGCCTCAAAGCTTGATTTTCAAATGATTATATAAAGCTTTAAGATGTTTTACCAGCACAAAAAAATAAGTGTTTTTGCACTAGTAATCGATTACCAAGTATTGTAACCGATTACCAGAGATAGATTGCATAAAGGCTTTTTCTAAAAAGGAT
The DNA here is from genome assembly GCF_000004515.6 of Glycine max. Lineage (NCBI taxonomy): Eukaryota > Viridiplantae > Streptophyta > Magnoliopsida > Fabales > Fabaceae > Glycine > Glycine max. Next base: position 33,907,835 of record NC_038255.2, read on the forward strand.
TTTGAAATTTGAATTTTAAATGCTGTAATCAATTACCACTTATCTGTAATCAATTACCAATGACGAAACTTCAGCAGATAACTTTGAAAAGCCATGACCCTTCAAAACATAACTGTGTAATCGATTACTAAGAAGCTGTAATCGATTACTAGTGAGAGAATTTTTGAAAAATATTCTAAAAAGTCACATCTCTTCAAAAGTTTTTTAAAAGCCACCAAGGGCCTATAAATATGTGACTTGTCTACGAAAATCTTTAGAGTTTTCAATCAGAACCTAAGTGACATACTCTCTTAGAAACAAATTATTGGCTAAACACTTGCAAATCAATTGAGTATTCTTCTAAAATCTTCAACTTGTATCATCATCTCTAAAAAGAGAGAAAATCTTCTGTACTTTCTAAAAAGTATTATTGTAATCAAGAGATTGTTTGTCTCTTGACTTATGAGAATCCTGAACACAAGGGAGAGGAATCCCAAGGTTTTTCAGAAGTTGTAAAGAGTTTTTACAAAGTTAGTGAAAATTCTCAAGTAGGTTGCTTGAGGACTGGACATAGGCACGAGAAGTGACCGAATTAGGATAAAACGAGTTTGCATTTCTCTCTTCCATATCTTGGTTATTTTATCTCACATATTTTTATCTTGCATGCTTAAAAAATATTGTTGAAATAGTTGCATCTTCATTTTCAATATTCTGAACATATAGATTTAAAAAGGGAATTAGAACTTGATTAATCAGAAAAAAAAATTTAAACTTAATTCACCCCCTCTTAAGTTATTGAGACCACTTGTCCAACATTTTGATCATTTTATTGCATGTAGTGAATGTTTGATCCTTAATGAAATTATATGAGTAGTTTGCAGTAAGAAAAACTTGTAACTTAATGCATGTATATTAATGGGTTGCTAGCATTCCTCAAATTAAAATATCTACTTTGTAATCTTTGATTCAAAACTAACAAACTCAAAGACCATCCGAACAATAATATGAACACAAGTTGGTTCATATAATGTGGTACTTAGAGTTTAGATCCAAGAGTTTAGTAGTGTTGTGCTCTTCAGTTTTTTTTTAGAAGTTCATCATTTGTTCATCTTATTCATGAATTTTCTTTCGTCTTGATCTTTCTTGATTTGCCAATTTCATATTTAAGTGTTAGTTTGCATCTTGATTTGTATGATCTGCCTTAGTTTAAATTTAAGCACCTTTATTTATTGATTATCATAAAAAAAATCTTAAAAAATTGCTATACTTTTAAGTTTTTGTTAAAATTCCATCAATTTTGGGGTAGATTGTGTGCAAAAATTGAAAATATGCATTCTATTTCATGCCTGCTTAAATGAAACCAGAAATTTTTTGGATCAGCATTAAAACAACTTTACAATGAACAAAAAAATTCCCTAAATAGTTGGCAAAGCCACTCTCAACTTAGGATCGTGATTTCTCTAATGAGAGTGGTTCAAATGAAATAAAAAATGAACTCAAGTAATAAATTTATCCTCTTAATTACATATTGTTAAATTCAAATACTATAATTTGTATGTTAAAAAATGGTATAATTTGGATCTATATATATATATATATATATATATATATTGATCTTATTATTTTAAATTTAAATATATTTTTAGTTTTTCAATTTGGTTTAAAATTTTTAGGTATAACAAATTGAAGATTTCTTTCTTTAGTCTTTGAATTTCACATAATATTATTTTTAGTCTTTTATTACTAATAACATTACACTCGTTACTCATGCTACTAATGACGTCCATGTCAATATAGGTCAATGCAATTAATTAAATAATGTAGAAATTTGTTGTTTATTTTGTTTGGCCTAAATAAATATTTTTAGGGTTCCTCAAATTTAGGACAAGTTTTCTTTTGGTACCCCAAAATTGAAAGTGTTTTTTATTTTTATATAATCTCTCAAATTTAAAAGTGATTTTTTAGTCTTCCGAATTTAAAAATATTTTTTTAAGTTTCACAAATTTAAAGATGATTTAAGGGACTATAAAATATATTTTAACCCAAGAATTAAGGGACTAAAAAATATTTTTCAAGTTTAAGGGACTAAAAATATATTTAAGCCAAGAATTAATAAAAAAGGAAATATAGAATACAGAAATAAAGCAAAAAATATATTATTTAAATACAAATAAATAAGGATAACCAAAGACCAATTATCCCGTTGTAAGCATAAGAAAATGTAATTTTGGTCTTATTCTATATCTAACCCAATAATGAGCCTTGCTATTGACACTCCTCATTACTATTTAAACTCTCCTAAGAGTTGCTATTATTGGTTTTTTTATCGTACTACACCTTCTCTCTCCAAAATACGTCTGATATACACTAGTTTGGGAATTTTTTTTCCCAAACTACACCAGTTTCATGCTTTTCACGGAACTCGGGTTCTGGCACCCCGACTTCCCTTCTTCGTTTTTTTTTATATAAATAAGTTTATATATTATTAAAATTAAATATTATATTATATAAAATTATTTTTAAAATTATTTATTTATTAAATTAATTTATGTAATATTATTTTATAATTTTTTTAAAGAGAAATATACATATAAAGAAAAATATAAAAATTGGATAAAATTAGAGTATAATTTTTTATTTATGTTATATGTAATTGTGTAGTTAAATTTATGTTTTGTTAATTTTTGTATGTTCTTGTAATTAAAAAATAATAAAATTAGTTAGTAGTATTAAAATACAGTAAAAAAACACCGCAAAAAAATATATGACAAATCTGTCATAGACAAAATACTCAAATTACAGTAACTGAAATGATACTCGACAATAATGAAACATATTAAAAATTACAATTACAATGCAAACATAACAAAACTAATGAGGCAGAATACACGTCTTCTTCTATTTAGATTACTGGTTTGTTAAAAATAGCCAAAATTTCTATTGTGCAGAATCGTTTCCAATAGTTGGATTGTGCTAACACCTTTAGCACGTCTTCATTATTTTTCAATTCTGTTATGCCATATTCAATCAAATTTTCGGAATACTTAGAATGACCTGGTTGTCGAAAGAACAATCGTCTAACCAATTGTGATCCATGAATTCCATTAGGGGGAACCCCTGTAGGTGCAACTTGCTTGATTAAATCCTTGAGTTTCTCCATGCCACATCCCGAAGGAATGCCAAATCTTATTGGATTAGTTCCAGTAAAGGAGTAACCCAAAAACTCACCTTGACGTGGTATGTTCCACTTCCCGTTGTAATACATAATTGCATCATGAGTTGGAGTGATGGTTGATTGAAGCAGGTTGAGTATAGCATCCGGTGTTCTAATAATGGTACATAATAATTTTATAGGGCCAACACACGAGTATTGCTCATTGCACATTAACATTGCGTAAACATCATCATCATTTTTCAATTGTAAAGATTGAAAAAAATATTGTTGACCTGCATCTATGAATGTTTGTCGGTAGTAGATTTCATCCAGTAATTGATCGTTGGTTAGTTGAACGGTGTTGTGCATTCTACGCTTGAGTATATCAAAAGAACAGTTGTTAGGAACTCGCATTGGTGTTGGAATGAGACTTTGAAAATAAACACCAATTTGGTTGTAACTGATTGATCCATTTGGAAAAATGAAAGCTAATCTGGAGTTAGTAATGGTCTGATTGCTTGTTTCTCTCAAAAATGACATAGTAATAAGATTGAATTTGGTTTGTGAAATTATGTTGTGTGAGATTGTGTGTTTGTATTGTGTTTGTGTTGTGTTATTTATAGTTGTATGAGTATTCTGCCACATAGATGTGTATTGGAATCCAATGTTTCTTTTTCCCTAGTAAGTGATGTAGCAGACGTCTATTATAATTATTTCAGAGTGAACAAAGAGATTATGAGTTGTCCATCTCATGTCAATTTTGCACACGTCTCTAAAAATTAAATGTCTCACCTGTAAAACTGACATGAAATGGACAACTCATAATGCAGAGTGTTGTTAATTTGGACTGTGATTTTTCCCATGTAATTAAAGCAACAGACGTTCATGATGATTTTCAGAGTGAATAAAGAGATTATGAGCTATCCATTTCATGGCAGTTTTGCAGGTGAGACATTTAATTTTTAGAGACGTATGCAAATTGCAGAGTATTGTCAATTTGGATTGTGATTTTTCCCTTGTAATTAAAGCAGCAAACATCCATAATTATTTTCAGAGTGAGTAAAGAGATTATGAGTTGTCCATTTCATGTCAGTTTTGTCGATGAAACATTTAATTTTTAAAAACAGTGTAGTGTAAATGACAAAGTATTATGAATTTTGTCAGTTATGTTAACATGTCAACTACTACTGTAAAAGTGGGTAAACTAAAAATTGCTAATTTAAATTTAAAGGAAAAATTATTTCAATACGTAAAGTGATAACTGAAGACAGACATAAGACATTACATGAAAATCTCAAAGAAGAAATAACTTAGACATGAATGATCCGTAGATTACCAATCCCGTTTGAATATAGGTTCGTGGGATGGAGACAAGTTACTTCCTTCGGGTCCGGAAGAGGAGTCTGTATCACTATCATGGTTTTTGAGCCAACAAGTCTCGTATTCACCTGATAAGTCCTCAAGATTAGAGGTTGAGCCATGTTGGTTGCCTGGTGGGTTATTATTGTGACAGATTATGGCAAATAACTCCACAAATGGTAGTGATGGGTTGTTGTAAAAAATGTTCAACATTTGTCGAACATCAGCATCATCTCACAAAATAAAAGATGTGTACATATAACATTGTCCTGACTCAAATATAGGGCACCGAAAATGAAGATGTTGGATATGTTGTTCTGGGTCAATGTTTAGTTTTTGGTGAACAAGTTCAAGCAATTGTGTAAAGGTTATGACCTTGTCGACCATGAAAGTTTTTGTGTTGTTACTAACGAAGGTGGTGCCCTCATTAGTATTGCAAATTTGGCTGTCGTAGTAAACACAAATATATGCAGTTAGGTAACACATTGTGGTAGGGATTGAGATGAAAATTTGAAATTGTTACGAATGTCTTTAGTTGTAGTGGTATTTATAGAATTTGGTTATAGTTGAGTGAGTCACTAGTTAACTGTGCATTTAGATGAACGGGTAAATGAACACTTAAGCATATTTACAAGGTCCATAATGTGCAAATTGCTGAGTGAAAAAAACAACTGAGTGAAAAAAACTGAGTTGTCCACGTCATGTCAGTTTTACTGGTGCGACATTAATTTTTTTAGAGATGTGTGGAAATTGTCGAGTGTTGTCAATTTCAACTGTAATTTATCCCTGGTAATTGATGAAGCAGAAGTCCATTATAATTATCAGAGTGAAAAAAATTGAGTTGTCCATGTCATGTCTGTTTTACTGGTGCGACATTTATTTTTTTAGAGACGTGTGTAAATTACTGAGTGTTGTCAATTTTGACTGTGATTTATCTCTGGTAATTGATGGAGTATAAGTCCATTATAATTATTAGAGTGAAAAAAAATTGAGTAGTGCATGTCATGTCAGTTTTACTGGTGAGACATTTATTTTTTTAGAGACCTATGGAAATTGCCGAGTGTTGTCAATTTCGACTGTGATTTATCCCTGATAATTGATGCAGCAGAAGTCCATTATAATTTCAGAGTAAAAAAAAATTGATTTGTGAAAATTGCAGTGTGTCACGAATTTTTTTTTTTTTGGAGTTTTTGACGTTATTACCATGGAAAAAGTGTCCAAATCATAATTTTTTTGATTTTGTACTTGTATTTTGAGGTGTTATTCTATGGAACTGGTGCACGGAATAATTTTTTTTGGATTCTTTGACGTTCAAACTATAGAAAATATTATTAATGTGTTCGACATAATTTGAAAAAAATGCAGAACATGGGCTCTTAAGCATAGTTGCAAGGGTCCAAATCATAGTTTTTTTTTTATTTTGTACTTGTATTTTGAGGTGTTATTCCATGGAATTGGTGCACGAAATAATTTTTTTTAGATTCTTTGATGTTCAAACTATATAAAAAATGAGTCACAAATATCATTAATGTGTTCGACATAATTTTAAAAAAATGCAGAACATGGGCTCTTAAACATAGTTGCAAGGGTCTAAATCATAGTTTTTTTGATTTTGTACTTGTATTTTGAGGTGTTAGTCCATGGAACTGGTGCACGAAATAATTTTTTTTGGATTCTTTGACGTTCAAACTATAGAAAAAATGAGTCACAAATATCATTAATGTGTTCGACATAATTTTAAAAAAATGCAGAACATGGGCTCTTAAGCATAGTTGCAAGGGTCCAAATCATAGTTTTTTTGATTTTGTACTTGTATTTTGAGGTGTAAGTCCATGGAACTGGTGCACGAAATAATTTTTTTTGGATTCTTTGACATTCAAACTATAGAAAAAATGAGTCACAAACATCATTAATGTGTTCAACATAATTTTAAAGAAATGCAGAACATGGGTACTTAAGCATAGTTGCAAGGGTCCAAATCATAGTTTTTTTTTTTATTTTGTACTTGTATTTTGAGGTGTAAGTCCATGGAACTGGTGCACGAAATAATTTTTTTTGGATTCTTTGACGTTTAAGCTATAGAAAAAATGAGTCACAAATATCATTAATGTATTCGACATAATTTTAAAAAAATGCAGAACATGGGTACTTAACCATAGTTTCAAGGGTCCAAATCATATTCGATGATGTCGTTACAGGGGTACTTAAACATATTTGATCCCATTATCACAACATTTTATACTTCAATGACCAAGACGATGACCAATCCCACAAGGTGGTGGACGCCGATTACGTCGCGGATTTCTTCTTTCCAGTATGACTGGTTCTTCCACGTCATGATCATGTTGTTGTTCTATGTTAGTATTTTCAATGTTGGTTGTTGCAGCTGAAGAACTTTGACCTTGTTCTCCAAACGAATATGGTGCATCGAACAGTTGTAAAGTAGCTAAATATGATGCTGCTGAATTTGGTGTATTGAAATCGACACCAAATAAATCGGTCATCTATTCATGAGTGGTTGCGGTGACTGACTCGCCAGTGTGGCCAAAAGTTTGATGAACAGGTGAAGGAGTAGAATACATTGACTGAGGATGTGGAATTTCAAAATGTGTTTGTTCAACACCTAACCCTGCAACATTTTGTGTAATTGTTGTGCGTGGATCATGTAGTTGTTGTTTAACAGACAAGAACAAAGTAGTGTTTTTCCTATACCATTCCATGTACACTGGTGTATGTGTCACTATTCCTTCAACCCATTGCCTAGCTAAAATATCGTTGTGTTTGTTTTTCCAGATATTAATCCACTCCGCATGATATTCCATCTAATCAGTGTAATGATTGTCTCGCATGTCAATTTGGAGAAGTAGATCAAGATTCATGGGATCAACAGGGATATCTTGTTGTAGTCCAAATTGTAGCTTCACCCGATTTGTTTGATGCCATTCGACAATCGAGAAACAAATAATTGCAGTACATGCAGACCAAATCTCCATGTCTCTATATGCACGTATGGGTAGGTGTTCTTCAAATCCTCTATATAGGACCCAAAAAAACTGAAATATATGCCAACAAGGCAACATGTTAGTATGTATGTTTATATTTAAGGTGCAAATCATGATAGTATTATACCTCATGGCTCTCCATATGATCTATACGAGACCTATATCCGACTAAATCACCATGCGGTGTGGCCCTATATTCTAATCTACCACCACTCCATCTAAAATGTAAAACATACAAAATCAGTATTCATTGTAATGTTATAATACACGTCATTGAAATAAAAAAAAAATTACATTTCGCTATATGTAAATAACCTTTTAGCTAGTGGAAAAGTTGTTTCTCGTGGGACTCTTGGTGCAATAAAAGGCATGCGGTACCAAGCCCATGACTGCAATAGTATGACACAACCACCCATAGATTTACCAACCTCCGATGATGCTCGACATAGTTCTCTATACAGGTTTGCTAAGCAAGTCGAACCCCAACTATATTTTTTTGTGTTGTTCAAATCATGTAATAGGTTCAAATACATTAAATGAACTCTATTTCCAGATTTATCAGGAATTAAAGCACCGCCAATCATGTACATTATGTAAGCTCTACACCTACATTGTAGTTGGTGCGTTGTTGGTTCTTCAGGCAATGGTGCGCGCAACATGTTTAGCAACCATGTCAACTTCAGTGCGGCTCCTTTACGTGCATTTTCGGGAGGGACTTCCCCTAGTAACTCGTGGCATAACTCATCCCAATGTAAGAAGCTAGGTCCAGCCACAACATGACCATCAACTCTAATGCCTAGATGAAGTGCAACATCTTCGAGTGTGATGGTGCACTCTCCCCATGGCAGGTGAAAGGTATGTGTTTCAGGCCTCCATCATTCAACCAATGCAGTGATCAATGCAGGATCAATTTTACACTGTTTGATTAGGGCAATATGTTGGAACCCGGTAGACGATAATAATGGTATAATTTGTGGTTCTGGTTCAGGTATTGTATGGTAATAGGAAGTGATTAACTCATTAATCATAGTACGTGAATGATGAACGTGTTGATGATGCAATAGAGGTTTATCATCCATGAGAATGATGTCAAATGGTAAACCGAATACAAATGATATAAAATTTGAAGTTGGGTGATGCAAATGTGGTATTGACATGCACCTCTCATCTATTTATCATTTACACTATGTTCGGTTTTGCAAGCACAAATACACTTAAGATAACTGTAATGCCTCGAGATTCCAAAGCACGTTAACATGACTATGGTACTGTGATGCATCGAGATTCTAATTCACGTGAATCACTAAAATTTCGTGCACACTGTCGAGATTCTAATTCACGTGAATCACTAAAATTTCGTGCACACTGTTCACCCGCATGCGTACGTTAACCACATTAACATGGTTCTCAATAATTCGCATGTCTTTAACATTACACTTAAGGTAATTGTAATGTCTCGAGAATCCAAAGCACATTTATAAACTGTCACACATCGAGATTCTAATACACGTGAACCAATGACATTTTCGTGCACACTATTCACCCGCATGCGTACGATAACCGCATTAGCTTTGTTCTCAACATTTTGCATGGCCTCAACATTACACTTAATGTAATTGTAATGCCTCGAGATTCCAAACCATATTTTTATTTTGTCTCGTTGTAAGGCCTCGAGATTCCAAAGCACATTAACACAACTGTGGTACTGTGATGCATCGAGATTCTAATTCACATGAACCATGGACCCGTGATTGATTGCATATATAAACCTACCATGTCACCTAATACTTTGCACTGTTGTGTCTAATCAAATTGTGAAAGAAAACAGAGAGGGCTAGCAATGAGGTCAAAGCCTATTTGTGCGTACGTTTATATCAATGGTGAAATCATTCAAAGTTCAAGTGCAAATGCAATTTTCAGAGGTGACAACACAAAGTCGTTACTCTTGAATCCAACAATGACGCTGCCAAATATAATCACTACAATACAGTCATCAATTACAGATAATGGTGTTACGCCTATAATTAATGTCCTTTGGTATCGTTGTCTTGTATATCAATTAAATGGTGAAGTTCAATATAGGGCAATTCAAATTATTGACGAAGAAGGTGTCTTCATACATTTCTCAATATGAGAAGTGTAATATGTATGGAACTTAAATTTGATGTTCATAATTCATTATCACCTACTCAAGTTAATGACCTAAGTTGGGCCGACATGGAGCATAAGCTGGAGAATACCATGAAATTAGAATGAATAATTTAACATATTTTGTTGTTGTATTGCATTGAAGTTTTTCTCCGTCTTTATTATCTAGTTGTAGTTGTTGCATGCTTTGAAGTTGTTATTTTTAATTTACTTCAATAATAATAGTCTACATATGCATCATTTCAGAGATGCAGAGCAATGTCAGACCTAACCCTCACATGCACTGACACCCCATTAAAGTGTGGTGTTGCACACTGTTCACTCACATGCGTATGTTTATCCCATTAACATGTTTCTGAACAATCCATGTGACCTTGGCATGCGATACGGAACACTGCGGTCAACAATCATGATTAAACGAACAGTCTGTCATGTATATTAATGTGTGAGGTTGCATATTGTTCACTCACATGTGTACACTAATTTACTCACATGCACTTAATGTCCTACCTAACTTTTTTACCTAACCGTCGTAACTAACTTTGTTGCCTAACCTTCCCACCTAACCTTCCGATCTAACTATCTTACCTAACCTTCCAATCTAACACTCTCACCTAACCCTCCCATCTAACCTTTGTAACTAACTCTCCCACCTAACCTTCCAATCTAACTCTCCCATCTAACCTTCCAATCTAACACTCCCACCTAACCCTCCCATCTAACCCTCGTAACTAACTCTCCCACCTAATCTTCCAATCTAACTCTCCCATCTAACCTTCCAATCTAACACTCCCACCTAACCCTCCCATCTAACCCTCGTAACTAACTCTCCCAACCTAACCTTCCAATCTAACTCTCCCACCTAACATTCCAATCTAACTTTGGTACTAAACTTTCTCAGCCTATATATAATATCACCATTTGACAACAACATATCACACACAACAATTTTCTCACAAAACAAAACTCGATTTGTAACTCTCACACCATTTCCACTCATATCCCATAAGCACCACCATGGCTCTACCTAAAGAAATTTCGACCCTCATTTACCACAATGGTCACATTGTAGACGATCCAGTTCAAGGATCGACGTACCAATGTACGACCCCAATATTATTTTATGCCAGTCGTTCTATTACGTTTACATAATTCATTCAAAAAATTAACAATCGTCTCCCTACTCGAGCAACTGAACAAGTTGCTCAATTGTTATTTCGTGTCCCTATTTCACTTCATCTCGGTCAGACACGTTTTATTTCAGCTCAGCTATTCGACAATGATGATCTTAGAGGCGCAATGGAAACAATTATCCAGAATCCACAATTGAATTCTGCCGAATTCTATGCTGTTACTGAGCTTATTCCTCAACCACAACCATCGTCTCCACAACCCTCATGTCCACAACTACAACTACCGCCTCCACAACAGTTACCGTACAACAACATAGACCTCAATAATCCAGTATCTTCATACAACAACCTTGAATCGCAAGACCCCTTTGACATTTATACTTCATACACACAAATATTATCCGAGAACGATTCCTTTTTTCATGGCCAACAAACCTCCTTTGACCAACAAAACCATCCTTCATCCCCCTTTACGCCACCTTCACAACTACCACAAACGCAAACATCAAACCGAGATGAACATCCCATTGCTAACGAAGATCCCATTATACGATTTCATCATGAAAACATGGATGATTTTACTGAGGATAAGGATCAACATTTCTTTGATCACATCAATCAACAAAGCAATGACCAAAGTGATGACCAAACCGATGACGAGGGTGTTGGCAGACCAACGACACCTCCGTCACCTCCGTTGCAATATTAGCAACCTAGGTGTCCAGTAGACTTGAACTTTGACCACCTACTACACTACATTGATCGACACCATTTTGTTCATCAGCAACACAATGTACAACCACCAGTCGGTGTACTCGAGGTTGGCATGACCTTCGATGACAAAGCACAATGTATTCGAGCAATCAAAGAATACAACATCAGAAATCATTTTGATTGCAGAACAATTTACTCTGAACAAAGAAGGCTAAACTTCATCTGCAAGTTACATGAAAATGGTTGTACATGGAGCTTGGGCGCATGCAATTCAAAGAGGCATAACAAATGGATTATCAAGAGTATCAGAGGTCATCACACTTGTCTCGTGCCGATGCTCAGACAAGATCATCGCCAACTTGACAAACACGTCATAGCACAGATTATCCAACCAATTGTCAAAACAAACCCAACTGTCTCCATCAAGACGTTGATTGTAGAGATCAAAACGTTCATGAATTATACCCCATCCTACAAGAAGACATGGTTAGCAAAGCAAAAAGCATTGGAGATGATTCATGGAAACTGGGAAGAATCATATGCCAAACTGCCAAAACTTTTCGGAGCTTTGCAATCTTGTGTTCCCGGGACTGTGGTCGCTGCTCAAACAGAATCCTTGTATGAGGGGGGAGAAATAGTACTAGGCAAAAGATTGTTTAAACATGTCTTTTGGTCATTTGGTCCATGCATTAATGGTTTTGCATATTGCAAACCCATTGTACAAGTAGATGGTACATGGCTTTACGGAAAGTATACTGGCACACTGTTGATAGCTACCGCACAAGATGGAGCTAACCATATCTTCCCGATTGCCTATGCCATTGTAGAAGGGGAGACAACTTCAGCTTGAGGGGTTTTTCTAAAGAATTTGAGAAGACATGTTACTCCACAAATTAACATTTCTCTTATTTCTGACCGACACCCCTCAATTATAAGTGCCTACAACAACCCAAGTAACTTATGAGTCCAGGACACATCCCATTTCTTTTGCCTGCGCCACATTGCACAAAACTTTCTTCGTGGTAACTCAAACTGCAAACATTTAAAGAAACCACTTATGTTGGCTGGTGAGAATCTATTTTATTTATTCGTTATAATTTTCTTTCAATCAAATTTTATAACATAATACATTGATTAAATATTTACAGGGTACGCATACACGGAGAAGATGCACTGGCGACATCTTGGGGATATTCGTGCGAATAAGCCAAGTGCAGCTGAATGGCTTGATCAATTACCCAAACAAAAATGGGTACAATGCTTTGATGAGGGGAAACGTTGAGGACATATGACTAAAAATTTGTCGGAGTCTGTTAATTCCATGTTCAAAAACACAAGACATTTGCTGGTGTCATCGTTGGTTGAGGAGACCTATTTCAAGACCGCACAACTCTTTGCTAATAGAGGTCGACAAACTCAGGCAATGATCAACTCCGGCTCACAGTATTATGAAGTCGTCTTCGATGCAATTAATAGTGGTCAACAAGAATCTAATACACACATTGTAAATGAATTCGACAGACACAATCACACTTTTATTATAACAGAGACTCAATCCCCACTTGAAACACCCAAATCACCTGGAAGGTTTAGAGTAATGTTACAATCTCAAAAGTGTGATTGTGGTGAATTTCAGGCTAAACATTTACCGTGTTCTCACGTCATGGTTGCCTGTAAATCTGTCAATGTTGATCCCATGACCTATGTGCCGATGATATTCACTTTATAACACATTTTGCACATCTACGACAACTCCTTTGGTTTATTGCCACACAAATCAATGCGGCAAGAATATGAAGGAGATCAGTGGGGTCCTGATCCAAGGAGAAAGAGGATTGCAAAGGGTCGTCCCGTTTCAACTCGCATTCCTACTGAGATGGACGAAGACGAAAATGAACGAGCAAGTAGAAAAAAATGTGGACTTTGCCGGCAACATGGTCATAACAGAAATAATTGTCCTAATGTATCCTCATCTTAGTTTTTCCTTAGACAAATGTCATTGTTGAAATATTTTATTGATGATGTAGTATAATGTTCTTATATAAATAAATTGTTAAAAATTTTAGTTTTATCATTTTTAATTAAATCTAATAACATAAACAAACTAATTATATTTAGTAAAATAGTTAAATTAAAAATTTTAAAATTCAAATTATTATACAAAATAAATATTTACTAAAATAAATATATTATTATACAAAATTCAGATTTTAAAACATATATTCACCCCAAAAATATCTTAAATAATTTAAATAATATAACAAAAATACTTAAATTTAATAATACCATTTTCTTAATAACAAAATTAAATTATAAAATAATATTACATAAATTAATTTAATAAATAAATAATTTTAAAATCAATTAAAAATAATTTTATATAATATAATATTTAATTTTAATAATATATAAACTTATTTATAAAAAAAAAGGAAGAAGGGAAGTCGGGGTGCCAGAACCCGACTTCCGTGAAAAGCATGAACTGATGTAATTTGGGAAAAAATTCCCAAACTAGTGTATATCAGGCATGTTTTGGAGAAAGGTGTAGTACGGTAAAAAAAAACCGCTATTATTTATGTTGACCTCACAATGTAAACTGTGATATTTTTTCGCATCCCCTACTATATAATGGAAACTTGTTTTCACTGTATACTTGAGAAAAAAAATTAATTTTAATTTTTTAATTTTAATGTATTTTTTTTAAAGGGGTTGAATTGAAACAATTTTGTAAACTACTTTAAAAAATTAACTTAATAAATATAGATGGATGTGATGATATAAAAGAAATTGTACTAAAATCATATAGATACATAACACGACATTCAGTAACAAAATACAAAAGTTTCAACTACAAAATATATAATTAAATTCAAAACATAAATCTTCAACAAGTTTTCCCCTTCCGTTGTGCATACTTTTGATCCTTGGTTGTGTCCACCTTATTACCTATTCTATATCCTCATAAGCCTTGATGCTAGGGAAAGAGAGATGCCCAGAAACATCGTCTACAAAAAATAATATGTACACAATACAATTATACAATCAAAGAGAGAGAGAGAAAGATACTTACAGAACAATCATGTTGATCGTCTGTTTGGGTGTTTGCTGCAACATGTTGATAAGGCATAGGGGAAGAGGGTTTTGTTGGGGAAGAGGGTTTTGTTGGGGGCGAGGTGTATGGATGAGAGAAAGTGTAAAACGAGTCTAGATAGTCTCAGCATAGCACACCCATGACAAGGTTGGACTTGATAAAAGCCTTTTTCTTGGTTAGACATACAATTTCCTCATCGACAAAATAATCATAACCTCTGGATATCAAACTTAAAAACATAAGCAATTGCTTGATGAGACAATTCACAATCCTTTAAATGTTACACTTTAAGGTATAAGTGCTTATTTGGTAGATGATTTATAATCCATCAAATGTTAAGTTTAAAGGCATAACCTATTCTGGTCGAACAATTCAAAAGATCTTTTTTTAAGTATAATTAAAGTACAATTTATATATTGAATATTTTAGTTAAACTAGGATATATTTTATATATTGAAATTAAAATATGTTTTTTTTATATAAAAAATGGTTAATTTTAATTTATCATCTAAAGTTTTTTTTATTAGTTATATATGTTTTATATTTTTTAAAAATCTCTCATTATTTAGTGATAATATAAATGTATTTAAACATGTTATGTGGCTAATTATATTAAATTAACATATACACCTACAATATATCATCAATAAATAAATAATGAGAAAGACCATTTATAAAAAATAAAAACTAACAAAAAGAAAACTAATCCTCAAATTAGATTCAAACTAGAGAAATTAAAAAGAGAGATATGTTTTACCCTTAGCCGGTCGTTAAAATTTCTGTAGTTCGAAGCAAATATTCCATCGTCCCATCCTGCCGGTTTGCCGTAGCTGGAACCCGGAAAACACACCCGGAGCCACCGTGAATGACGACCGTTTTGAGGCCACCGATTGGGTTGCGCTTCCTCCAACCACCACAGCTTTCCCCTTCTCCCACATCGTGTGTTTCTTTCTCCCTCTCACTCAAGCTTCCCAGAATCAACTCTAATTACTCCTCTTTCGAAGTACGCATGCTCTTATCGACTTACACTGTCCCTTCATTTTGATTTTGCTTTAACGTCTTGTTTCACATTTAGCTACTTTCTTGATTGCTGCTTTATGTTATATATGGTGGAAATTTCAGGAATGTACGTATTTATGTACTAAAAAATTGTATTATTTTTGCTTAAGGTTAGAGACGTTACCTATCAACCCCCGGGGACTCAGCTTAGACTTCTGAATTCAGTTAGTTTTTCACTTCCAGAGAAGAGGTACTTAAATGATTGTGTGTGTCGTTATTTCATCGTGTTAATAACTTCAATGTTGTGATGATTGTCATTTGTTCGTTCTGAGTGTGAATTTTGTCAATAATGTTTTTTCCTAGTTCTTTTTTTGGATATCTGTGGCAGCTTATTTCTGTCAATTGCAACAGTTTTGGTTTAATTTTCGGGCAGAGTGGAAGCGGAAAAACAACTCTGTTGCAGGTCGGTCTTACTTTTTTTATCCATTTAGTGAATCTGGTTTTCTTGAATATTCGTGCATGATGCTTTTCTAGTTGGATTATTGTTACAGCTCATCAATTGGGCTCGCGTTTCTCCATTTAGCTTCTTGCAGGAATAAGCAAACCAACCTCTGGATCTATTTACATTCAAGAATATGAGAGTGATGGAAATCCCAGTCAACCTCCAGAGCCCTTGGTGCCGGAAAGGGTTGGTATTGTCTTCCAGTTTCCCGAGAGGTACGAATATAAACTAATTACATGTAGTGAGAGATTTTGTTACTCTCTGGCTTGCATTTGTTTTAATCTTATGTTGTAAATCTTGACCGACACGTCAACTACCTTGTTTGACTCTTGGGATCCATGCAAATTTCTTGTGGCTCAATCCAAGAAGACTAGACATGGAAACATGAAGAAATGAAGCTTAGACATTAATGTGTTGCTGACCAAATTCCCAAATATAAGTCTGTACACATATGGAAAGAGACTCGCACATAACAATAACAACTAATATCATACATTAGTTAGATATCAATCAATATGTTAATATGACAATATGAGTACCAAAATGACTTTTGTATTAATGAATGCATATGCCTGTGGAAACAGTTCTTTTGTGTTTTGTTGAAATGATTGTGCCCTTAGAGTTTTGTTCAATTTCTGCTGATTATTTTGAGGATCAAGAAGGATCAAAGAGGGACTTGTTTTTTGCTTTCAAGACAGGTTTCTGTCTGCCTTTGTTATGAGATAGATGTGTTTTTCAAGCTTCTTGTTGGTGTTTAGCACATGGACTTTCTCATGAAGTTTTTGTCATATTTGTGGAGGGATGGCAGAATGTTTCGTTTATGTATGTTCTTTATTATTTTTCTACTGTCAATGTCCTTCTCTAGTCTGTTGTGGAGAATTCTTATCATCCATATGTCTCCTCTTTCTTTCTTGTCTTTCTAAATGGGTTGTCCAATGCTTGAGGCTCTAACCATTGTTGGGCTTGGGGAGGGTCAGATTTACATAACCTTACCCCTATGGACAAAGGTTTTTTCTGTATCTAGAAGAACCATGAATCCATGACCCCTAGATCACAAGGCAGCAACATTACTGACTAACCGGCTCACCATCTTCTTCTTGTCTTTCTATTAAGAGTTTGGGCTTTAACCCCACAAAAATGGTTTATAAGGTGAGAATTACCCAAACTTTATAAGCTCTATTTAAGTCATATATCAAATATCAAGGTAACGTGAAACTAAACACCCACCCTGAGGCTACAATTAAGGCAGCCCCAAGAAGCCGCAATTAAGCTGGCTTTCCAACACCCCTTCACACCCAAGGCTATGGGCGTGGAGCATGGCAATGCGGGTGGCCCAACAATGGATATTGGATAGACTCCAGTATGATCTCAGAATTTGGGCTTAAGGTCTAACTTAACCTCAAAAACTAGTTTGTAAGGTGAGGATTGTGTAATTTTGTAAGTTCTATTTTAACCCATATGTCGAGGCAATGTGGGACTCAATACACCCCCTTAGGGGTTATAAGGTTGGCTTGGTGGTAAAGGGAGAAAAGAGAGGGAGCGGGGGGGGGGGGGGGGGGAAAAAGTCCTGGGTTTTAATCCCCCCCCCAAAAAAAAAATAAAAATTAAAATTTTTTGGAAAAAAAAAAAAAAACCCCCCTTGGGGCTGCATTTAAGGGCGCCCCCAAAAAAACCGCCATTAAGGGGGGGTAAGGGAAATATAATTTTAAACAACTTTCCCACCCTTTTAAAAAAAAAATATTTTTTGTTGTCACAGAAAAATATGTTATAATCACTGTCTGACATGCTAATAAGAGATTTATGCAGATCTGTTTTCCGGCCACTTGTCAAACAAAAGACAGCAGCAGCACAATACCTTTTGTAGGATTAGAGATAACTTTCTGTTATTAGTTTCTTGTTTCTAATTGAAATATTTTGAACATGGAAGGATAATTCTGTTGATCTTATTATCAAAACATTCATGGCAATTTATATTGTTCAAATACCTTTTATATGCCTAATTAGATTAAATTGAAATATTTTGAACATTGAAGGATACTTCTGTTGA
Organism: Glycine max; assembly: GCF_000004515.6. Lineage (NCBI taxonomy): Eukaryota > Viridiplantae > Streptophyta > Magnoliopsida > Fabales > Fabaceae > Glycine > Glycine max. The sequence goes on from NC_038255.2 coordinate 33,925,963, forward strand.
TCTTATTATCAGAACATTCATGGCAATTTATATTCTTATTTTCAAAACATTCATGGCAATTTATATTGTTCAAATACCTTTTATATGCCTAATTAGACTAAATTGAGTGGTATGTTATTTAATTGTCTAAATGTTTCCATTAGTCATTTGTAAATCTTGTTTGATCATTTTTCATTTTTATTGGATTGTCATTTGTAAAGTTCTACAAATATTGGTGTTACGACCTAGGTATTTTGTGGCTGATAATGTGCTTGATGAAGTCACTTTTGGGTGGCCAAGGCAAAAGGGTAATCATCACCTGAGGGAGAATCTTGCTCTAGGGCTACAGAGGGCAATTAACTGGGTAGTTATGCCTCTGTATATCACCAAGTGTCTTCTTTTACTGTATATATGACTTTATCTGATTTTCATGGTCATTTGTATGTTTATTTAATATATTATTTAAGATTTTCTTCTCCGTTAATGTATTTATATATTTCATGTGCAATGGTCTTTCTTATTTGTTACTGTAGGTTGGATTAAGTGGGATATCATTGAATAAAAATCCTCACTCCCTCAGTGGTGGTTACAAGCGTCGTCTTGCCTTAGCAATACAATTAGTAAGATGTTTTCTTTTTTAGATGCCTGTTTGTTATTGGCTTATTGGTTCATGCCTTCACCTGATTGGCTCCTCAGTAGCCGATGGATGCAATCTATTAAATTTAGCTGTCAATCAACCAAGCATCAATTGGCATATTGTTTATGGGTTTTCCAAATGTGCTTTTCAGGTGCAAACCCCTGATCTATTGATATTGGATGAACCTCTTGCAGGACTTGGTAAAATGCAATCCTTGATTTCTTGATTCTGTTTTGCTGTTTGATATTGAACTCAATGACTTGCTGATTTCTTCCCATTGAACTCTTCCATTAAGTGGTATTAAAATCCAGCTTTTGCAACAATTTTACAAACCTTTATTCCTTTGTAAAGTAATTGTTATTAGGGAGGGTGAGCCTTGGCACAACATTAAAGTTGTTGCCTTGTGACTTGGAGATCATGATTTCAAATCCCGTGAATAATCAACAGGGGTAAAACTACATGCATTTACCCTCCCTGAATCCCAATAGGTGGGAGTCTCATGCACTAGGTTGCCCTTTTAATTTAATTTTTATTAGGATTCTTATAGTTTTGAGAATCTTAATTATGTTAGTGTTAATGGGTTGGGCTTGTATACACTATTTACTTATCGCAGATAAATAGTAGATATTTTTCATAGTTTTTCTTGTTCAAAATTATTAAACTACAGATGAATATAAGGGTGTGAACATGGAAACAAACCCGCCATTCATTTTTTCCTTTTTAACGGACTAACCATGTGATGTACTCTCCTCATTGGTGTCTTTGATGGTCTTCTTTGCATATGTCCACACCACCTTAACCAATTTTTCTTTAATTTTTTCCTTGATAGTTGTCATAAATATATCTCCTAGTATGCAAACATTTTGTATCTTGTCATTTCTTGTGTGGCCACACATCTATCCTAGAATAAATCAACAAACTACAATTATAAATATCGTAGATATTTTAGGATATGAAAAGATGTCTTTGTATCTTAATATTTTTTTTTTTATATATTGTTTCCTTATTTCCCTTTTTAGCTGTTTACCCTATAAAAGGGAGATTAGAGCTTGTATTAAAATATATACTAGTTAAGACTGTGAACTTAATATTTTGGAGAGCTTAACTTGTCCCACTCAGCTGAGACTTGCATATAAAAAGAGGAAATAATTACATGACAAGATGTGAAAAGATAGGGTCTAGACTGCAGCCCTTGTACAGCAGAGAAAGAGTGTAAAATAAGAAAGATAATAAAACATACACAAAAACACATAAAAATACATATTAGTCTAACAACACATGGAAATGCTTATATACTTCTCAACAAAGTCTTCTCATCTGTGACCCAGGATGAAGTGTTTAAAGCAATATGGAAATTAAAAATCTCAAGTAAAGCCTCAATCTATGCTTGGAGATTAATTCGGGATAGATTCCTACAAGGAATAATTTAAGAAGAGGCGTGGAAATCAATGATGCTAGTGCCCTTTTTGCAGAAGTCATGAGGAGGATGCATCTCATTTATTTTTCAGTTGTGATGAAGTCTTGCCGTTGAGGTGGGAGTCAATGTCGTGGATAAATACTGTGGGGGTATTTTCAGAAACTCCGAAAAACCATTTCCTTCAATTTTCTAATTGTAATTCTAATGGTTTTAGGGGTCAACGATGGCAGAGTTGGTGGATCGCACTCACGTGGTGTACTTGGCATCATAGGAATAAATTGTATTCCTAAATGAAAGCTTTAATGGTCATAAATTGATGGAGGATGCATTATTCTTCTGCTGGACCTGGTTTAAAAAAAAGGATTTGATATCCCATTTCACTCATGGTCTAGTAGTATTAGGGAGGTTTTTTGTACTCGGGGGAATAGTATATAAAATGTACAGTTTTGATGGTGGGTGGTTACCTAGCTAATAGCCAGATCTTTGGTTCTCTAATACTTATTCTGTATATTGTATTAGCTAACCATAGGTCTGCTCTCGTTGATGCTAGGCTGTTTGTATATCAGTACCACTTGTACTGCTTTCATTAATATATATATCTACTTTTGCCGATCAAAACAAAGAAAAAAAAGAAAAAGTCTAACAACACATATTAATCTAACATCCCCCCTCAAGCTGGAGCATATAAATTATATGCTCCAAGCTTGGAACATATAAACTGAATCCAAGGCCTCCTCAATGATTTGGTTTAAATATCAGTAAGTTGATCATTTGCATTGACAAACTCTGTACTAATCTCTTTGGTCAGCAGCTTCTCTCTGACAAAATGACAGTCAATCTCTATATGTTTAGTTCTCTCATGAAACACTGGATTAGAGGCAATATGGAGAGCTGCCTAATTATCACAATACAACTACATTGGCTGAACTTCGCTCTTAAATAAGTTGTTTGATCCACACTAATTTACATGTGATTGAAGTGATAGCCCTATATTCCGCTTCTGCACTAGATCTAGCAACATTATTTTGCTTCTTGCTCTTCCAAGAGATAAAATTTCCTTCAATAGACACACAATATCCTGTACTAGAGTGTCTAACTATAGGGCACCCATAATCAAGACCATATATTTGGGTGTAGCCTTTGGCTACCAAGTGAACCTTAAGATGATCAACTTCACCATTAGGACCAACCTTGATAGCATATACCCACTGACAACCAACTGCCTTCTTTCTAGGTGGAAGAGAAACTAGCTCCCATGAACCACTATGTTCAAGAGTCTACATTTCAACAATCATGGATTGTCGCCATCTAGGGTGAGCAAGTGCCTCACAAACATTCTTCTGTCATCTACAGATCCAGCATAGTCAGCATCTGTATAGGCCTCCAAAGTCATTTTCTCCCCTTTTTAAAATAAAATTGCCTTTCCAGGAATACCTTTCAAGTACTGCAGAATGCGGTAAACTGCTCTAAGATGATTGTCTTTGGGATTATGCATGAACTGACTTATCACTCCTACTGCATAAGCTATGTCTCGCCTGGTATGAGACAAATAGATTAATTTTCCAACTAATTTTTGATAGGATTCTGTCCATGGTTGCATCTTCAACATATTCACTCAGTTTGTGATTTTGCTCAATAGGAGTTTCTACTGGTTTGCATCCTAATTTACCAGTTTCAGATAATAAATCCAGCACATATTTCTGTTGGGAGATGAAAATACCATGACGAGAATGTGCCACTTCAAGGCCAAGAAAGTATTTTAATCTGCCTAGCTCTTTAATCTCAAACTCTCTTATCAAACACCCTTTTAGGATGTTTATTTCTGCTTGGTCATTCCCTGTTACAACTATATCATCCACATAGACAATTAGTGCAGTAACTCCCCCTGAAGCTGAATGCTTAATGAACAAAGTGTGATCTCCTTGACTTTTTTTATAGCTCATTGCCTTCATCACCATAGCAAACCTGCCAAACCAGGCCCTAGGGTACTGTTTCAATCCATAGAGAGCCTTCCTTAGCTTACAAACCTTTCCTTTCTCAAAGTTAAACCCAGGTGGGACCTCCATGTAAATTTCCTCTTCAAAGTTGCCATGTAGGAAAACATTCTTGACATCAAATTGCTGCAAACTCCATCCATAGTTATCTGCTAAAGATAACAATATTCTAATAGTGTTCATTTTTGCAACAGGAGAAAAAATCTCAAGGTAGTCAATCCCATATGTTTGAGTACCCCTTAGCTACTAACCTTGCCTTATACCTTTCTAGTGTCCCATCTGCCTTATATTTAACAGTAAATACCTACTTACAGCCAACAAGTTTCTTTTCTTTAGGAAGTTCTACCAACTCCCAAGTTTCTTTTTTCTCTAGTGCATCCATTTCAACTTTCATAGCTTCTCTCCACTCTTTGCTATCCAGTGCTTCATTAGCGGTTTTTGGGATAGTGATCGTGTTTAAATGAGTAAGAAAACTTCTATGATTGCTGGACAGTTTATCATAGGACATTAAGTGAGATAATGGATACCTTGGCCTTTGTGTACATGTTCTAATTCCTTTCCTTATTGCAATCAGAAAATCCTCAGCATCAGTGGACATATTTTGCTCCTCCAAAACAATCCCATCAGTTTCAGTTTCAGGGAGTATATTCTGCTCTTTCAAGACAGTCTCATTAGTTTTAGTTTCAGGTATTAGTTCAGAATCTGGAAATTGCACAGGTTGGATAATAGGTTTTTCCTTTTGTGTGTAAACTTGTAGTGGACAGGCAGCACTTGTAGTTTGTGTTCCGGTTGTCTTTGGACTCAAAGCAGGGGCAGGGGGAGTGTGTGTAGAACTGGAAGAAATGTGTATTGGACTTGACTCAAGTATGTTGGATTTGCTTGGGGAGATGAATGAAAGATTCTTGAACAAATCATCCTTATCTTCCATGCATGAGTTCTCCCCTTGAAGATAAGGTTGGGAAAAGAAACATTCAGTTTCAACAAAAGTGACATCAATAGACACAAAGACCTTTTTTGTGGCAGGATGACAACACTTGCATCCTTTTTGGGTAGGGGAGTAACCAAAATATATTCATTTAATAACTCGGATCAATTTTCCTCGATGAGGAGAATGAACGTGGACAAAGGACACACACCCAAAGATTCTAGGAACAAGGTTATTTGAAGTTTTAAAGTGTGAGTAAAACTTGGAAAACAATTGAATGGGGCTGCTATTTTGAAGAGTCTGAAAGGGTTAATGATTAACCAAGTAGGCAGTAATAATATGGTGGTGGCTAGCACTGACATGGAGTATTTGGAAGCAAAGGAATAATATGATCTTCTCCAATGGGACTTTTAATGCCAACAGAATACTAGATGAAGCTATTTTCTTGACATGGACATGGCTCACGCAGTTGGAGAAAGATTTTAGTATTCACTACAACCACTGGTCTTCTAATATTAGTGCAGCTTTTTCCAGCAGTCATGTATAGAATTTTTATTTAAGCATACGGATGTAGCTTGTAACTCTTTATCAGTTACTGGTTCAGAGATCGTTAATCTCGAGCCTAACACTGATTATTATATTGTATCTTTTAGTACCCCTGGTACTCAATTAATATAATTACTATTTTTGCTGAAAAAAAAAAAAAAAAAGTAGGCAGTAATAAGGACAATTTCCCCCCAATACTGTTTTGGAATGCTTGTGTGGAATAAAGATGCTCGGGTAACAGCTAGAAGATGCCCAATTTTCCATTCAGCCTCCCCATTTTGTTGTGGGGTGTGGACACATGATGATTCATGAATAATTCCATGTTCATTGAAGAAGGAAGACAATGTTTGGTTAAAATAATCTTTAGCATTATCATAACGGAATTGCTTGATGGCTGTCCCAAACTGATTTCTTATCATCTGAAAAAAAATTTGGAATATTTGACTGACTTTGCTTTTCTGTTTCAAGAGATACACCTAGGATACCCGAGTACAGTCATCAATATAAATGAATAACCAGCGGACCCCAGATATATTTGGAATGTTGGATGGACCCCAAACATCACTATGTACCAAGGAAAAAGGAATTGACATTCTTTTATTACTGATAGGAAAGCTAACACATTTGTGTTTTGCAAATTCACAATCATCACAATGAAACACTCCTATGCCTAGTCTTTGAAACAAGCTAGGAAACATAATTTTTAGAGTACTAAATGAAGGGTGACCTAAACGATAGTGACACAATCAGATGTCTTTATTGTGGGAAGGAGGTGACTCTGACAGCAAAGACAATGGAAGTTGACTCTTATTGCTACATGTCCCACGAGCTTCCTCAAGAAGGTAGAGCCCATTTTTCTCCCTAACAAGTCCAATCATCTTTCCCGTTCCCTGATCCTGAAATTTGTAAAGTGTGGGAGAGAATATCACTAAACATTATAAATCCTGAACAAAAAGCAGTTTGGCAGATAATTTGGGCACATGTAAAACATCTCTCAAAATTAAATCCTGACACAAGAGAATGTCTCCCTTTCCAACAACTATAATAAATGTGCCATCTGCAGTTGCAATTTTTTTATTGTTGGGACAAGGTCTATATGAGATAAATTCAGTAGAGGAATGGGTCATGCAATCTGTAGCTCCAGTATCAACAACCCATGTCCCTTGTGCAGTAGATTGTAGAACGCTGAGAGCATAGGCTTGGGAAGTACCTGAGAATGCCAAGGAAGAACTACTTGTGTTTGTGGGTTTGACTAAAGTCTCTAGGTGAACTGGTGAATGTATATCTATCATTTCCAGCTTGCAAGTAAGGTCTTGAAGCTGCTCCGTGGGAAGTCCCTTGGTGAACATATCTGCCAACTGAAGCTTTGAAGGGATGTATTCGATGGCTATAAGATCACTGTCCAATTTCTCCTTAATGAATGTCGATCAATCTCTGTGTGCTTTGTTTGTTCATATTGAACTGGATTGTGTGCAATGCTGATGGCGGACTTATTATCGCAAATCAGTCCCATAGGAGCTTCATATTTTATTTTGAGGTCATCAAGTATGAACTTCATCCATAACAACTCACAAACACCTTGAGCCATAGCTCTGAATTCTGCTTCTGCACTTGATCCTGCAACCACATTTTGCTTCCTACTCCTCCATGTTACTAAATTTCCACCCAAGAACATGCAGTATCATGTGGTAGATCTCTTATCAACAATTGATCCTGCATAGTCAGCATCAATACATACTTTCATAGATAAATTTTTCTCCTTTTTAAACAACAACCCCTTTCCTGGAGAAGACTTCAAGTACTGAATGATCCTATTTACTGCCTACAAGCGTCTCTCCCTTGGGTCATGCATAAATTGACTAACCACACTAATTGCATAGGCTATATCAGGCCTAGTGTGGGATAAGTAGATAAGTTTTCCCACAAGTCTCTGGTATTGTGTCTTCTCTACCTCTGGGCTTTCTTCATCATTTCCAATCCTGTGATTTTGCTCTATGGGCACTCCAGTGGTTTTACAACCCAACTTGTCAACTTCTTTGAGGAGATCAAGTATATATTTTCTCTGAGAAATAAAGATACCCTGCCTAGAGTATGCAACCTCTATCCCGAGGAAGTACTTTAGCTTCCTGAGATCCTTCATCTCAAATTGGACAACTAACCTCTCCCTCAAGGTTTGTTTTTCAAGCTCATCATCGCTTGCAATAATTATATCATCGGCATAGACCAAGAGCAAAGTAAGTTTACCATCTTGGGAGTGTTTTATAAAGAGAGTATGGTCACCTTGACTTTGCTTGTACCCCAAAGATACCATAGCTTGAGTGAACCTACCGAACCAAGCCCAAGGAGACTACTTGAGACCATATAGGGCCATCTTTAGTCTGCAAACTTAATTTCCTCCATTAGTGGCACCATATCCAGGTGGAATCTCCATGTACACTTCTTCTTCCAAGCTTCCATGTAAGAAGGCATTTTTAACATCAAATTGATGCATCTCCCAACCAAAGTGCGCTGCTAAGGAAATGATGATCCTAACTATATTCATTTTTGCCACTGGAGCAAATGTCTCCTCATAATCAATCCCATAGGGATGTATCCCTTTGCAACCAACATCGCCTTATACCGGTCCAATGTGTCATCAGTCTGATATTTAATCCACCTACAATCCACTGCCTTTTTGTCTTTCTGTCTCTCTACAATCTCCCAAGTCTCATTCCTTTCCAATGCACCCATTTCTTCATTCATGGCTCGAACTCAGTTCTCATCCTTTAAGGCTTCTTGTACTGATGTAGGGATTCTGATAGAATCAATAGCTGAAATAAAACTCCGGTGCTGTACAGAAAGATATTTAGTAGACACAAATTGGGATATAGAATATTTGGCACAAGATCTTTTTCCTTTTCTTAAGGCAATTGTCAAATCATCTAGGTTAGATTCATAAGAGGCATCTAAGGTGTCCTCAAGAGTATGGGTTCTTACCTCCGGTTCGGATGATTGAAGTTGTTGTTGGACCAGGTTGGGTTTTTTTCTTCGCTGGTATTGATTCCCAAAGCGTCTATCCCCCTTATGTTGAATGGTGATGATGCTGGTTCAAGGTCTTTGTCATCCTCTGTAGGAGTGGAATCCTATAACAAGAAAAAACATGACAACTTGGGGATCTCAGCTTCTAGACTATTCTCCCCCTGAAGCGGAGTACTAGTGAAGAAAGACTCTGTTTCATGAAAAGTGACATCTTTGAAAATATAGACACAACAACTTTGAGGGTGATAACATTTGTACCCCTTTTTGTTTGAGGCATAACCTATGAAAACACATTTGATAGCTCGAAGATCTAACTTTCCCTGATGGGGACCATGAACAAAGACAAAACATCCAAAGACACGACTTTGAAGACTAGTCATAATGGGAACAGACGGATAAAATGTGGTCATGAGTTGAGTAGGACTAACACCATTTAAAACACGAGAAGGTAACCTATTTATCAAGTAAGTAGCGGTTAGAACAACTTCCCCCCAATAAGACTTAGGAATAAACATTTGGAAGAGTAAAGCTCTGGCAACCTCAAGGAGATGTCGATTTTTCCTTTCTACAACCCCATTTTGTTGAGGGGTGTCCACACAAGTTAACTCACGAACAACACCATTATCTTTGAGGAAATTGGAAAGGTTTTGAATCACATACTCTCCTATTATCAGAATGCAATATTTTAATCGGGCTCCCAAATTGTGTTTGAATTATACGGTAAAAGTTTGCAAACAATTGGAAAATTTCATTCATATTTGTCTTTCATGAGAAATATCCAGATAACCCGAGTGCAGTCATCAATAAAAGAAACAAACCACTTTGCACCAGAAATATTACTGATAGGTGCAGGTCCCCACACATCCGAATGAACAAGATCAAAAGGTTTAGAACTTTTATTAGTACTGGGAAGAAAAGTTGTTCGATGGTGTTTAGCAAACTCACAAACATCACAATGAAAAGACTCGACTGACCTTTTTGTAAACAAAAAAGAAAATAAAGACTTAAGGACACTAAACGGAGGATGACCCAGACACCTGTGCTGAAGCCATATTTGGGAGGATGACCAGGTTCTGAACTTGTCTGATGATTGGAAGTGAGAGCCTTCTGTCTGGTACACTCTTTATTGTCCTCATGCTGCAAGTAGTATAACCCGCCCTGCTCTTTAGCAATTCCAGTCGTCCTCCCTATGGCAAGATCTTGGAAAACACAATGGGAGTGGAAAAATGTCACAACACAGTTTAAGTCCTGGGTGATTTCATGGATAGACAAGAGGATATTAGATAGTTTGAGAACATGGAGCTCATTGTTCAAATGAAGGGAAGATTGAAGTTGAATGTTACCACAACCAGTAGTGGGGGTATGAGAACCATTAGCAACAGTGATGTGTTGGTTACCAGTTAAAAAGCTATAGGATGAAAAATAAGAAGAGTGAGGTGTCATATGATTAGTAGCACCAAAGTCTATAATCCAGATATTTTCAGTACCAGAAGCATTAAAGGATAGGAAGCTAGAACTCTTACCAGCCATGGTTAGGGAACAAGAGCTAGATGTCTTACTGAAAGGGTCCATAAAGGCTCGTAGACGTTCCAATGACGACGGCGGAAGGTGGTTGATGACGAAGGACAGCGTCAAATGGCGACTAGTGGTATACGCAGTGACTGGGCATTGAAACAGTATCAACTGCAGCAATGAAGACTGCTTGGAAGAATGTAGAAATGGAGCCCCTTGGATCGGAGGCTCTAATACCAACTTGAAAGATAATAATCTGAATATTATTGTAATTCTGTCTTTCAAAGAGTGAATACAAGACTTATTTATAAGCTGTCAGCGACCTAATTAAGGAAAGAAATAAAATGGAACAAAACCTGTACAAATAAAAAAAAAATCAAATCTGTACTAATTACAGAATAAAATCTGTGCTAATTATGGAATGTATCACAACAGGATGTATTTAATTTTTTTAACCAGTTCCTGTAGGAAACTTGTTAGCAAGACCCTTTACTTTTATTTTGATTGTACAAAGGAGTTTTATGAGGTGTGAGGATGGGAGGGGAGAGTAAGGTAGAGTTGGGGCAAAGTGGCATCAATGGGAACCGCTTGAGCTAAGGCTAGGGGGCATGTTTATAGTTGTTTTAATTTGAAGGATGTGAATATTAATTCCTTCAAGAAATATATAACTTTTTTCAAATGAACTATACTATATTTTTTAAGCTGTATCTAATACTTTCCCACTGGTCAGATTGGAAAGCACGTGCAGATGTTGTGAAGCTTCTGAAGCATCTAAAAAAGGAATTAACTGTGTTAGTTGTCAGCCATGATTTGAGGTTGTTTCAATTTACTCTATTAGTTTTTGTTTATCTGGCTTTTTAGTCATTATTGATGCTCATTTATCGTTATATGTATGGGTTTGTCTTTTTCGTAATTGATGATTTGTGAATACCATTAGAAATTCTAACTTCGATTGTTACAAAAGACTGATTTAATGTGAGCTTCAAAATTGTGCTGATATATAGATGGATAAACACATGACGTTGATACTTATATGACTTTGGTGCTTCAATGTAGACACTTGGTTTTATGTAGGTAACAACTTCTAAAATGTGGAGGCTATGAGCTCGTGCACATCATGAACTCAAGAATCAGTTTTGTGATAATGTTTGGCTGGAAGTCAGTAAATGGAATCTTGAGCTTTTTCTACTTTTTGGTTATGCTTAATCATGCAGAGTTTGCAATTAAAAATTCTTGATTTGACTTCAGGGTGCAAATCATGATGTTTGGGTTTTTAAGATTGCGTAATTGAAGAATATACAAAATGCCTTGATGGTTGGAGAGGTTTTTTACATATTTTCATTGCCTTAATTTATAAGCATTTTTTTATCCTATTAGAATTTGGTCGTAGGACTCAATCCCACAAAATCAACTTCTAAGGTTATGACTGCGCAAGCATTATAAGCATTACTTAGGCCATATCTCTTGGTGATGTGGACTAAAGACGCCCTTTCACATCCAACACAATGGAGCTATTGAAGGCTTCAATGAAGGCAGATTGAAGAGGCCACATTAAGGCAGGTTTAGGGGTTACCACTATTAAGGAAACTTTCCAACATATCCATATTTTTTTAGTTATCTTGGGATCAAGAATTTTGTTTGGATTAATATTGAAAGCCGCCTAAGTTACAACCTCTTTGGGGGTTGCCTAAAGTGCAACCTCAAGGGTGGTGGTTTAATGGTTTAGTCCTACATCGGCTAGTGATATGGACAAAATAGTGTATATAAGTGGGGGAAATCCTCAACTTACAAGCTGGTTTTGTAGGGTTGAGTTAGGCCCATAACCCACTTTCATAGAATTACTGACAAACTTGAGAAGCTAATGATCTAGGATAGAATGCCCATATGCAGAAATGAAATGCAAATATGATACAACATTGACAAGAGACAACAAATTAAAGAAATTATAGGATATGACATTTTTAAGATACAATTGTTAAGTTAATATAGTATTAACTTCATGTTCTTGAGGCCAAATGAGCAAGGATTGTGTTAGGCCTTCGCTAATCAATGTAAAACTTGCCAATATAATGAACATGAATCACTCATAACAGATTTTTGCTAAGGTTAGGTTTTCTCAGAAATAACGCTTTGTATAGCTCAAGGACAGTGTCAAATGAGTTAGAGCCACTGCATAGGCACCCAGATGCAGTGTTAAATGAGTAAGGGTCCTCACATTTTCATGGACGGATGTGAGCAAATAAGCTAGTTCAGAAGTGTTTTAGGTTTGCTACTCGGAATATTGGTACTTTGACAGGTTTAGGGTTTGTAAGGATTACAAGGTGGGAAGTACTAATAAAAGGGTTTGCAAGGATTACAAGGTGATTCCAGGAGAGTCTTACCACACAACAAAGGGTTTTAACTCTTGATGTTTATTTTAAAGGATTTGCACCAGTAGAAGTGCTAAAAGGCTTTGGTCCTGTTCTAAATTTGCATTATTTGGTGTATGTGGTAGGAATAAAAAACTAGAGTCTTTGTTTGAAATCACCTCGAGTTCATTTGGGATCAAGAAGTTCACTTAGAGTCTTTGCAGTGTTCTTACCTAATGCTCTTTTTTTTTTTGCAGTGTCCTTGTGTGATCCTCAGAGAGATTGACATGCTGTGATGCATGATTCTTGTTCTTAGTTTCTTGGTGCCATAGCATTCCTAATCTAAGAGAATAGAGAGAGAGAGAGAGAGAGAGAGAGAGAGTAAGAGATGAAAGAAGGAGTAAAATGTTATTCATTAACCCAAGTCATTGAAGTTTACAAAAGAGTATTTATAGACAGTTCTGTTAAAGAGTCTATCAGTTACCATCTAACTAACTGAGTTTTACTGATAGCTAGGTGAGTCTACAGTTGATTAACTGCAGCTCCTTACAATACTCTAATATCCCCCTCAAACTCAATGGGGTTGAGTCTTTGAAGGAGGTTCAAGGACATTGAGTTTGGACCTCAAGAAAAGAAGTCTAGTTGGAGACAGATTTTTTTAAAGCATCTGCCCATTGATCAATGGCAGGAATGTGATAAACTTGCAGCTTCTTAGCTAAAACCTTCTCCCTAACAAAGAAAATATCAATCTCCATGTGTTTTGTCCTAGAGTGAAGAACTGGATTGTGAGTGATGGCAACAACACTTTGATTATCACAGAAAACTGCTGGATTGGTAAAAGGAATAGAAAGTTCAGTCAGCAGAGTTTGAATCCACATCACTTCAGCTGTAGCTTGAGCTAAACTTCTATACTCAGCTCCTGTATAGCTCAAGTACTTGACCATGATGTAAAGAGCCTTTTAGATATGGGAGGATTCTTTTTATAGCTATCCAGTGTGTTTCAAGAGGATTAGCCATGAATTGACATACTTTGTTCACAGCAAAACTAAGCTCAGGTCTGGTTATGGTGGAGTATTGGAGTGCTCCAACCACTGATCTATACAGAGTGGGGTCTGAGAATATATCTGCTCCTGTTTTAGTGAGCTTACATCCAGAAACCATGGGAGAAGATATAGGTTGAGCCTCTGCCATTTTAGTTTTCTGTAGAAGATATCTTATGTATTTCTTTCAGTTAGAAGAATAGAGCCATCAGCCATAGACTTGACTTCAATTCCCAAGAAGTAATCTAGCTTCCCAAGTTGTTTTAGAGAAAAATTAGAACGAAGCTTGACAGTAAATTGCTGGACTAGGGTGACAGAACTTTCAGTTTTATGATATCATCAACATACACCTAGAGATAAATGATATGAGAAGCATCTTTGGAAATAAAGAGAGATGGATCACATTTGCTTGCAAAAAAGCCAAGATGCAAAAGAGTGGATTTAATTCTGTCAAACCACTGTCTTGGTGCTTGCTTAAGCCCATACAGAGCTTTGTTTAGTTTACAAACCAAAGTATTGGTATTTTCAAAACATGGAGGTTGCTGCATATAAATAGTTTCTTCTAGAAAACCATTTAAGAAAGCATTGTTGACATCAAGTTGAAGCATTTCCCAATTATTAGTTAGAGCCAAGGTAAGAATCAACCTTACTGTAACAGGTTTGATAACAGGAGAAAAGGTTTCATTAAAATCAGAACCAACCACTTGATGAAACCCTTTTGCTACTAGTCTAGCTTTATACCTGTTTACAGTCCCATCTGCATTTTCCTTGACCGTGAATACCCACTTGCAGCCCACTGCTTTTCAATTAGAAGAGAAACTAAATCTCAGGTTTTGTTATGTATGAGTGCCTCATATTCTTGTTTCATTGTAGTGAACCACTTTGGATCAGCCAAAGCTTGCTTTACAGACTTTGGTTCACAGTGAGCAAGTAACAAAGTTGGGTTAATTCTAGGTAAATGAATTCCAGACTTTGATGTGGTCTGCATTGGATGAGAATTAACTGGTCTTGCAGGTGGGGATACTGCAGGAACATTTTCTGATGCTACACTGTGTGAAGTAGCAGAATGAGACAGATCTGATGATTGAGGAGAATTCACTTGTACAGATGTAGATTCAGCTTCAATGTTAGGACTAGCAGATTCAATTTCAATGTTAGGACTAGAATCAACATTAATATTAGGACTAGGATCAGTATTTCAATCAGCAGTGGGGTTGACAGAAGAAGAACCAGCTATAGAGTTGCTGGAAGAACCAGCACCAACTCCACTACGACGCAGCTCCCGCGTTCGTAAACCCCCAGATATGTATGGTTTCACCTCTCCTTTATCATTGACAACCACATTATCCTATGTTTCTATTCCATCTTCTTATAAACAGGAAATGGAGAATGATTGTTGGCAGAAAGCTATTGAAACAGAACTACTAGCTCTTGAAGAAAATCAAACATGGGATGTTGTTCCATGTCCTCCATCAATTAAACCTCTTGGCAGTAAGTTTGTGTTCTCTATAAAGTTCAGATGGATCCATAGATTGTTACAAGGCTCGCTTGGCTGTTCTTGGAAATAAGTAAGAATGTGGTCTTAATTATGGTCAGACCAGTGTTGTCAAATGGCGGTTATGGCGGCGCCATGACAGTATGGCGTGGCGGATTTTTGATAAAAGGCCACCAAATAGCGGTGGCGTTGCGGGTTTCAAATGACGGCACCATGGCGGCCGCCATAGGTTTAACGGTGGCGGCGGTTATGACGGAAGAAATGTTTTTTTTTTAAAAAAAAATTTCAAAAATGACAAATTTGGCCATCTTGGACTGACCCGACCCAACCCTAAACTCTAGGTTTGGAATCCTAAATGAGATGAGCAGCAGCACGAGCACCACGCGAGTTCTCCCATCCGCAGCAGCAACAGCAACGCGACGGTGACTCGACAGTGACTAGTTCTCTCTTCCGTTTTTTGTTTTTTTGGTTCTATGTTTTTTTTAATTGTTCAGCCCTCTTCTACTATCTACAATGGCTGAACCATCATCTATTCTAAGTTTGACACTCTTCCTTTTTTTAAGTTTTGGTTCTGTTTTTTTTTTTTAATTGTTTAGCTCTCTTCTACTAATTACAATGGCTAAACCATCATCTAATGCTGCAACAAGAAAAAATAGGACAGGCCTTAGTTGGAAGTATTGTCATCCACTTGTGGAAAGGGATACAAGCACCATTGTTTGTAATAACGAGAGCCAAAGAACACTTGGTTGGGAAGTCGGATAACGTTGCATCTTGCAAGAAAACTCCACCAGATGTAGTCAAAGAGCTCAAGGGATATATGGCTAACAAAAAGAGTGGGACCACTTACAGTAGTACTGGTAGTGGTAATGTGCCAAATATAAGATTTTGAATTTGGTGAACCAATTGGATGTGATGAAAGTGAAGATGAGTTTGAGGACTCTTGCAATGCTACTGCTTTGGCCGCAAAGACAAAGTGTGAGACTAAAAAAGGACCAATGGACAGGTTTTGTAAGAATCCAAAAAATGCAATCAATTAGAGAAAAATGAAAATGTTGAGGCAAAGGAACATAAGAGTCAATGGATAAGAATGAAGTCTTGAAGGTGCATCAATATATTGCTCGTTTTTGGTACCAAGCTAGTTTGTCATTCAACTTCATTAAATTGAAAAGCTTTGAGAATATGGTTGCAGCCATTGGTCAATATGGGCCACATTTTCCATTCCAAGCTATCATGATATCAGAGTTCCACTCCTGAAGAAGAAAGTTGAATACACTGAAAATTTGATGAAAAGCCACAGGGAGCAATGGGTCAAGTATGGTTGTATTATTATGTCCGATGCATGGACTGATCGGAAACAAAGATGCATCATTAATTTTTTTGTTAACTCTCAAGCTGGTATAATGTTTTTGAAGTCTGTTGATGGCTCTGATTTTGTGAAGATAGGTGAAAAGCTTTTTGAGTTGCTTGATGCTATTGTGGAGGAAGTTGGAGAAGAGAACGTTGTTCAAGTTGTAACTGATAATGGGAGCAACTATGTTTTAGCGGGTAAGTTGTTAGAGGACAAAAGGAAACATATTTATTGGACTCCTTGTGCATCTCATTGTATTGATTTGATGCTTGAAGACATTGGGAAGCTTCGCTTGATAAGGAAGACAATTAGAAGGACAATTAATCTATTTGGGTTTATCTATGCCCATTCTAGTACCTTAAGCTTGTTGAGAAATCATACAAACAAGAGGGAATTGGTGAGACATGCTATTACTAGATTGGCCACTTCTTATCTAACCTTAGAAAGGTTCCACAAAGAGAAAGCTAATATTAGAAAGATGTTTATTTCTGATGAATGGATCTTAAACAAGTTATCTAAGGAGCCTAAGAGGAAAGAAGCTGCAAAGGTAGTGCTCATGCCTTCTTTTTGGAATAGTGTGGTTTACACTTTAAAGTCATGGCTCCACTTGTCAAAGTGTTTCGTCTTGTGGATGGTGAAAGGAAATCAGCCATGGGCTATATTTATAAAGCAATGGACAAGGAAAAAGAGACAATTATCAAGTCTTTTAACAACAACGAAAGCAAGTACAAAGATGTGTTTGCAATCATTGATAAAAGATGGAATTGTCAACTTCATAGGCCATTGCATGCAGCTGTCCACTTCTTAAATCCAGAGTTCTTTTACAACAACACTGATTTGGAGTTTGATTTTGAGGTCACCAATGGATTGTTTGATTGCATTAAGAAGTTGGTTCCACAATTTGATGTGCAACAGAAAATTCTAACTGAGTTGCATCTTTACAAGATTGGTGTTGAGCACTTTGGTTCTGAGTTCGCAATGGCTCAAAGGAAAACCCATTCTCCTAGTAAGAAACTTTTACCAAATGACAAATACTATATTATTTTTTTTTATGTATTAATATTACAATTCAGAATTCTAAGTTATGCTCTTGGTTGGTATTGTAGCATATTGGTGGCGAATGTTTGTGTCACAAACTCCAAATTTGCAGAAGTTAGCTATTAAAATTTTGAGTTTGACTTGCAGTGCTTCAGGATGTGAAAGAAATTTGAGTGTATTTGAGCAAGAAATTGTGACAAAACTCTAACTATGCTTTTTTATTTAATTTTGATGGTCAAGTTTTATTTGGAGTGTATTTGAGATTGAGATCAAGATTTATTTGTTATGTTGTAGATTCATTCCATAAAAAGAAATAGGCTTGAGCACAAGAAGTTGCAGGATTTGGTGTTTGTCAAATACAACCAACAACTGAAGCAAAGATATAATGCAAGAGATGAAATTGATTCAATTTCTCTTAATGATATTGATGTGTGCAATGAATGGCTCGTGGGAGAGATGGATGAAGATAATGATAATGATGCTGGAAATGATTTGGTATTTGAAGATGATGATGCACTAAATTGGGCAACTGTGTATGAGGCTTCGGGGGTTGGAGAGCGTAGGATGTATACTAGGCAGAAAAAAGGGGAAAGAAAGTAATCAACAAGTGCTGGTATTACTACTACTGCTGCTGCTGCCCACACATCTAAAAAACAGGCAATGGTTGTTGGATCTTCATCAAGGAAGCAAAAAGCAATCCAAGAAAATGATGAGGATCTAGAGTTTGAGGATATTGAACTTGAATCTGAAGAAGAAGACATCGTGGTTAATTTTGAGGCGTCTGATGGAGAAGAGGGAGAGGGAGATGCTCCACTACCTTATACTTGAAGCTTGAATATGTGAGGAAGAAAACTGTTCACTCACTTGCTTACTTTATTACATTCAAATAATACATATATATATACATCAAAAAGGGATAGAGACAGCTTGACAAGACAAGCCATACTACTGTCTTCTATCACAAGCTAAGCAGGAGACTAGGGAAGCTAAAAACAGAAAATCTATCAAAAGATACACATAATTATAACACTCCCCCTCAAGCTAGAGCATATAAATCATATGCACCAAGCTTGGAACATATAAACTGAATCTTAGGCCCCCTTAAAGACTTAGTCAAAATATCAGCTGGCTGATCATTAGAATTAATGAACTCAGTGGCAATCTCTTTGGACAGTAGCTTCTCTCGAATAAAGTGACAGTCAATCTCTATGTGCTTGGTCCTCTCATGGAAGACTGGGTTTGAAGCAATGTGAAGAGCAGCCTGATTATCACAATATAACTTCATTTGCACCACTTTGCAGAATTTCAACTCTTCAAGAATTTGTTTAACCCACATAAGTTCACATGTAACCATAGCCATAGATCTGTATTCAGCCTCTGCACTAGATCGAGCAACAACAGCTTGCTTCTTACTTTTCCAAGAGATAACATTTCCTTCAATAGAGACGCAGTATCCTGATGTGGATCTCCTATCCATGGGACAGCCAGCCCAATCTGCATCACAATACCCAGATATTTGTGTGTTACCTTTGTCTTCATAAAGCAGTCCTTGTCCCGGAGCTCTCTTTACATATCTAAGAATACTTGTAACAACATTCCAATGATCAGCACGGGGATTTTGCATAAATTGGCTGACTACTCCAACAGCAAAGGAAATATTAGGTCTTGTAATGGTGAGATAAATTAGTTTTCCCACAAATCTCCTATATCTTTCGGGGTCATGATAGATTTCACCTTGATCTGCCATGAGCTTCAGATTCGGATCCATAGGGCTATCAACAGGTCTACAATTCTGCATGCTTGTCTCCTCCAAAATGTCAAGTGCATACTTTCTCTGTGAGATCACAACACCATCTCCTGATTGAGCCACCTCAATACCAAGGAAGTACTTCAAATACCCTAGGTCTTTGGTATGGAAATGACTGAATAAGTGTTCCTTTAGCTGGACAATCTTAGTAGATCTCTTCCCCTGAGCAACAAACCCAGGAGGGGGATTGCTTCAACCATAATGATCAGCTTCACTTCGTTTCAACCCAAAGAGTTGAACAATATGACTGAATTTACCAAACCAAGCCCGAGGGGATTGCTTCAACCCATAGAGGGATCGACGCAGCTTACACACAAGACCATACTTCCCCTGAGCAACAAACCCAGGAGGTTGCTCCATGTAGATCTCTTCCTCAAAGTCACCATGAAGAAATGCATTTTTAATATCAAGCTGATGGAGAGGCCAATGACGCATGGCAGCCATAGCAAGGAACAGACGGACAGTAGTGATCTTAGCGACTGGAGAGAAAGTGTCACAATAATCAAGGCCATATACCTGAGTATAACCTTTAGCCACTAAGCGAGCCTTAAGTCGATCAATCTCATCATTAGGCCCAACTTTAACTATATAAACCCATCTGCAACCCACAGCCTTCTTGCCAGGAGGAAGGGGAACAAGTTCCCAAGTACCACTATGTTCAAGAGCCTGCATTTCATCAATCATAGCCTGTCGCCATCCAGGATGACTCAGTGCCTCATGAATATTAGAAGGGACAGAATGCAAAGATAGAGAGAAAACAAAGGAAGAATATGAAGGAGACAAACGATGATAGCTTAGAAAGTTATAGATAGGATGAGGATTACGAGAGGATCTAGTACCTTTGCGGATGGCAATGGGCCAGTCTGAATCAGAGGGATGAGAAGTAGCAGGATCCATGGCTTGAGGATTGATTGAAGAAGGATGAGAATCAGGAGGAGAAGCTTCAGATACTGTAGAACCAACTGGATGTGTCCTGCGTTGATATGTAAGAAGAGGTGGAGGAGCAACTTCAGGTGGATGTGGTGGAGAAGATGGAACTTCACTGACATCTTGGTTTAAGGTACCTAGAGGACATGGAGAGGGAATCGGAAGAACATTTTGGATGGAAGAAGAATGGTCCGTAGATGATGGAAAGAAAGGTGTGTCTTCAAAGGTTACATCTGCAAACATATAGTATCGCCTGGTAGATGGAGAGTAGCATTTGTAACCCTTTTGAAAACGAGAATAACCTAAAAAGACACACTTGATTGCTCGGGCAGAAAGTTTATCTAAACCAGGGGAGAGATCATGGACAAAACAAGTACAGCCAAACACTTTGGGTGGAACATGGAATAAGTGGTCATGAGGAAAAATGATTGAGTGAGGAATTTGATTCTCAAGGGAAGAGGAAGGCATTCTGTTAATTAAGAAACAAGCAGTGAGCACCGCATCCCCCCAATGGTGTAAAGGAACATGAGAGGCTAACATTAGTGATTATGCGGTGTCAAGGAGATGACGATTTTTCCTTTCTGCTATACCATTTTGCTGTGGTGTATGGGGACATGTAGATTGATGTAGAATGCCTTTTGAAGATAATAA
The DNA here is from genome assembly GCF_000004515.6 of Glycine max. Taxonomy (NCBI): domain Eukaryota; kingdom Viridiplantae; phylum Streptophyta; class Magnoliopsida; order Fabales; family Fabaceae; genus Glycine; species Glycine max. The sequence continues at coordinate 33,946,645 of NC_038255.2, forward strand.
AGAAGAGAAATCATGAGAGAAATACTCTTTGGCATTATCACTTCTGAAAATCTTAATTGTTTTTTCAAATTGGTTTTCAATTTCATTGAGAAAGGACATGAAGATAGGCAAAAGTTCAGATTTGTCTTTCATTAAATAGACCCAAGTACATCTAGAGAATTCATCAATAAAAGTTACAAAATATCGAAAACCAAAAGATGTAACACGGCTTGGTCCCTAAATATCAGAATGAATGGTAGAGAAAGCTGAATTACATCTTTGAACAATTTGTGGAAATGATGACCTAACATGTTTTTCTAGTTGACAAGATTCACATTCTAAGACTCGAAGATTCTTCAGATCAGGGATCATCAATTTTAGTTTTGGTAGACTTGGGTGACCTAGACGATCATGCAAAAGTTTGGGATTTGAAGTTGCTGAACAGGAGACAGACAAGTTGGACTTCAAGTAGTAAAGTCCTCGTGATTCATGTCCTTCTCCAATCAGTCGACCCGTGCCATGTTCCTGGATAACAAAAGAATTAGCGGTAAAGGTTACTGAGCAATTTAATGAACGAGTTAATTGACTCAATAAAATTAAATTATAGGGACATTGTGGAATAAACAAAACAGAGTCCAACTTCAATGAGGAAGATAAAGATACTTGACCACTTCCTTGAGCTGCAACTTTGGAACCATTAGCTACAGTGACAAGATGAGGAATTTTTGGAAAAGAAATGGATGTAAAAGAGGACTTATTACCAGAAATATGATCAGAGGCACCTGAATCAAGTATCCAAGGATTGAGACCGTCAATAGATTGAGAAATACATGCTGTTGAATAACATGGTACAGAGGAAGATGAAGCCTGGCTACTGGATTTCTCGGATTTCAGCTTTAGATACTCCTGATACTCTGTATCAGAGAACTTAGGCTCTGATTTTTCGGTCTGAGCTACCTGAGCTACTTTGTCAGGGAAGCCATGCAAGGAATAACAATTCTCTTGAGTGTGACCCATCCTCTTGCAATATGTGCATTGAGGGTGTCCACTCCTTCCACCACGGCCTCCTCTATTGTTGCGACCTCCCCCTCTTCCACGAGATGCAGCCATAGCTGATGTTTCCACACTTTCAGCTAAATTTTCTTCTTTCAAGGCTTGAGGCACGCGAAGAAGTCTAGTAATGAGGGAGTCCATTGACGGGACTTGGTCACTTGCAAGAATTTGATCACGCACATGATCAAAATCTGAATGTAGACTTCTCAAGATAAGGACCATGTAGAACTTGTCCAGCTTCCTATTCACTTCCTCCAACGATTTTGCTGCAAGAAATCTCTTCAGTTGCTGCTCTAGCTTTACCTACATGCGCAATCATATCATGGCTGGTTTGTTTGAGAGCAGCAACTTTCTGGGTTGCATCAAACAAACTTTGAATGTCGTTGGCAAATATCTCTTGTGCTTTCTTCCAAAAAGAGTAACATGTTTTGAATGATCTAAGGATCTCCAAAGCATCCGGTTCAACAGATTGCCATAGCACTGCACACAACTGAAAATCCAGCTTTTCCCATTCAGCTCTCTTGTCATTCGGAACAACATCAACTCCCTTTTCCAAGTGATCATGATATCCTTGGCCGAGAAACCATAACTCCACGGAAGCAGACCAAGACATATAGTTTTTCCAGTTGAGTTTGGCAGTAGTAATGGTGGGAGTTCCAGAGAATGAAAAAACAGGACCGGAAGAAGCCATTTTTGTCAAGGAAAAACAAAAAACCTAACGGAGTAGAGAGGAGGAAGCACAAAATGACACATAAACACTGCACCCGAGGCTGGAACGAATGCAGGGGAAGACGGCACTCCGTTAGAGACAAGTCCGGCGCGATTCCGGTGGCCGGAGGTCGGCGCGTGGGCTTCACGCACCGGGAAGAGGCGCTGCTGTAGAGCGGCGCGTGGCAGCGAATCTGGCCACGCGGTTTGCGGGGTTGTGTCGCGCTCCTCGAGGCGCACAAAACCCTGAACTTGCCGGCGAATTTGACGGCGGCTGCGACGGACGGCGGCGGCTGGCGGCGGACGGCGGCGGCTGGCGGCGGACGGCGGCGGCGACGATGGTGGCCGGAGAACCAGCTCTGATGCCAACTTGAAGCTTGAATATGTGAGGAAGAAAACTGTTCACTCACTTGCTTACTTTATTACATTCAAATAATACATATATATATACATCAAAAAGGGATAGAGACAGCTTGACAAGACAAGCCATACTGCTGTCTTCTACCACAAGCTAAGCAGGAGACTAGGGAAGCTAAAAACAGAAAATCTATCAAAAGATACACATAATTATAACACTTATGATAACAATGAAGAGGATTATGTTGGGATTGGAGAAGATGATTAGAGCCTCAACCTTTACTTTACACTTTGCATTATACTTTTATCATTTTGTTATTTTGAACTCTTGAATGAGTTTATTGGGTGTTGGTTATTGTGTGAACTCACGAAACTTTTTTAGTTTATATGAATGTAATCCATTGTTTTTTTAATTTTTTATTTATATTTATTTTTTATCTATTATTTTGTTAATATTTATATGTATATATAAATATATATATATAGTTTTTTTTTGTTCGCCATGACGTCCGCCATTTGCCGCTACGCCATCCGCCATATTTTTATGGCGGATTTTTGGTTTTTCGCCATGAATCGCCATCCGCCATTAACAACATTGGGTCAGACCTTTGCACCTGTTGCAAAAATGACTATTGTACACATTGTTCTTGCTCTTGCTGCCTCTCAATCTTGTCCACTACACCAATTAGATGTCAAAAATGCATTCCTCCATGGTGACCTCAAGGAGGAAGTTTACATTAAACTTTCCACTGGTATGACAACTCCCTCACCTAATGTTGTTTGCAAACTAAAATGTTCTTTATATGGCTTGAAGTAGGCACCTAGAGTGTGGTTTGAGAAGTTTCGGTCCACTCTTCTTGGTTTTTCATTCACTCAAAGCCTGTATGACCATTCTCTTTTTCTACAAAGAACTTCTAAAGGCATAGTGATTCTTCTTGTTTATGTGGACGACATTGTGGTGACTGGTTTTGATCAAACAGCTATCTATGCAACTCACCAGTTGTTGCATTCCACCTTCCACATGAAAGACCTTGGCCAACTCACTTACTTCCTGGGTTTAGAAGTTTGTTATCAACCAGCAGGCCTTTTCTTTAATCAGCACAAGTATAATTAAGATTTGGTCCAATTAGCCGGTCTCACCAATGCAAGCACTGTTGATACCCCCATGGAAGTTAATATCAAATACAGTCGTGATGAAGGTTATCTTCTTGAAGACCCGACTTTATATCACAGGTTGGTTGGTAGTCTTATCTACCTAACCATAACTCGCCCTAACATGTCATTTGCTATCCACACAATGAGTGGGGTCATGCAATCCCCTCAGCATCTCCACCTTTCAGCAGTCCATCACATCATCTGATATCTTCTTGGCACCTCCAATCATTTTCCTGCTGGTTCTTCACTCCAACTTCGAGCCTAGTGATGCTGACTGGGTTGGATGTCCGGACACAAGAAAATCCACTACTGGTTGGTGTATGTTTCTAGGTGATGCTCTAATTTCTTGGAAATCCAAGAAACAAGACTTTGTCTCTAAGTCGTCCACTGAATCTAAGTATCGTGCCATGCCTGTTGCCTGCTTTGAGATAATTTGGTTGCGTGGCATTCTTACAGAACCTGGTTTTACGCAAGCTCAACCAACTCCATTACATGCAGACAACACCAGTTCCATTAAAATTGCATCAAATCCAGTTTATCATGAACACACAAAGCACATAGAAGTTGATTGTCACTCAATCCGCGAGGCCTACAACCGCAAAGTTATCACTCTACCTTATGTCTCCACTTCTATCCAGCTTGGCCTATGACCGCAGAGTTATCACTCTACCTCATGTCTCCGCTTCTATCCAACTTGCTGACATCTTCACCAAATCATTAACTTGTCAGGGTCACGATTTCCTAGTTGGAAAACTGATGCTTTTAGATTCACCAACATCAATTTGAGGGTATCAATGGAAATTGAAATGTTCTAATTGCAGCAAAATACAGCTGGATATTTAAAGCCATTTAAAAGCCTATTTGTAATTGCAAATCTATGATTCTTTCCTTAATTCGAATATAACAGCTGAAGTATAGGGATTTATGGTAGTTTTGCTAATTTACAGGGCTGAAAATCAGCTTGTATTTATTTGTAATAAGCAATATTTATAAGGGAATACACAGGAAAAGAAACAATTTTTGCCTTACACTTTTCTTAATTTAACAAAAACTTTGCTCTGGATACCATCTTAGAATGTGAGCTTAAGCCTAACTCAATCCCAAAAGCTAGTTTATAGGGTGAGGGTTGCCCCCACTTATATACTCTATCTTGGCAGTATCTCTAGCAGATGTGAGACTTGGATTTTTCCCAATAGTCAAAGGCAAATCAAAGATGTGTTTTCGAAAATTCCGCAATCGAGCTTCGTGAGCTAAAAGCAACGCTTCAACTTCTTCAATAGGAAGAGGTTGGAATTTGCTTTCAATAATCGAGATTACTGAATAATAATCTTGCAGAAGGCCTTCAAGTGTAGCATCAATGTGTTCCTGAAGAGAAATTGGATTTCCGACAGAGGCAAGTGAGTTGGAAATGGCTAGGATTCTAAGCAGAAACTCACGCATCGACTTGTCTTCAAGCATCGTCGCACGCAATTCAGTTCGAAGTTGTCTTGCTTTGGCTCACATCTGTTTGTGAAAATAATCATGGATTAGTTCCCAGACTTCATATGAATGGACGCATCCAATGATTCGAGATAAAATCAATGTAAATAGTGTCAACTGCAACCAGGTGAGAAGAACCTGATCCTGCTGTTCCCAGGCCTCATATGCAGGATTCTCAATCCCTGCATCGCGGCCTACCTCAGTGAGGAGCTGTAACGGAATTTGCGGATTCGTAACAAACCTTTGAAGTTTGTAGGATTTGATGACAGGCTCAATTTTCTGTCGCCATAGTGAGAAATTCAAATCATCAAGTTTCTGTGAGATTGAACTCGGAAAAGCGGAAGCAGAAGAAACAGAGTTTGTTGCCTTGATGATCGACTAAGCTCTGGATACCATCATAGAATTCCTAATCTAAGAGAATAGACAGAGAGAGAGAGAGAGAGTAAGAGATGAAAGGAGTAAAATGTTATTCATTAACCCAAGTCATTGAAGTTTACAAAAGGTTATTTATAGACAGTTTTGTTAAGAGAGTTTAACAGTTACCATCTAACTAACTGCTAACTATCTAACTGACTTATACTAATAGCTAGGTGAGTTTGCAGTTGAATAACTGCAGCTCCTTACAATACTCTAATATGGTATATATAGTTCTTAAGAGTTTTTGTCCTCTTACATTTGTACCTCTATCATAATAAGTTCTGTTTATCAAGAGAGAGAGAGAAAGAGAATTTTTTGTCTCCCTTTTTCTATCCCAATACTTTGTTACATACTAATGGAGATTTGTATGTGCATTTCAGAGAGTTCGCAAGTCTTGTTGATCGATCATGGAGAATGGAAATGGGTGGCAACCTTAGAGAGGAATTTCTACCATTATGATTTATGTTCATTGCCTTGTTAATCAGCATGAGATGCCATGAGGTTTAAACCTTTATCTTCAAGTGCTTGATATATTTTCTACTATACCTTTGATGCTTAGATTGGAAAATTTTAAAAGAAAAAAGAAACTGTACTTTAGCAGTAGTCAGGAGTTCAATTCTAGCTACTCTCATTTTTCCTAATTAAATTAAAATTTCAGCATATGCCTACAGCATGCCTATGCTCTACCCATGTTTCAAGCCAAAGGCCAAAGAATGGGGTAATTATAGTGATATAATTGTATAATAAGGATATAAGAATATGTGTGTAAGATAACTAAAAATTTTAACATTTAAAAAGTAAATTACGCTTCTTGTCATAACTAGTTGCCAGTACAATCGTATCATTAGGTCTATCAGAGCGTCAATTGCGTGCTCTCTTAAACCCTAGTGAGGAGAGTGTTTGTATTGAACTGATAAGTAATAACAAATTCTGGAAATCCATTCTGGTGGTTAATAATTCATTTATTTTTTTTGTGGGTGATTTGTTCATTTTCATTTGTGCTCTACTCTTCTATGACACAGTTAAAAGTAGTGATATTGATACATTCACCTTCATCAAGTTTGACAGCTGACATAATTTGTGCTGACTTCTGTACAAACTCCTAATTAGGGTTGGTCTTACTTGAGTTGTGAAGCAAAAATGATTCTCAAGCATTTATAACTGACTAGTAAAAGTAAACCAAACATGTCTATTTATTAAGAAGCTTTCACGAAACTCAGATTTATTGAATACATGATCACTCCAAGTACATGCATAACACGATCATAATATCAAATTATCAATACTAGTTTTGACAAGTCTCTCTTATAGAGGCTCAATTCATCACGACTTTAGTACAGCTTAAGTTGCTACAGCTCCAGCACCAAATCTACAATGCCAAAAATCATTAATGAGTACATAAATATACTAATTATAATTCAGTGGTGCATATGTTATGATACTTCATGATATATTAATTTGTATTGAAATCTAGAAACCTGCTGAGGATTAGTTTCAGATTGGTGTTATGTTACATCTTGTAAAACATTTTACTCAAAATACTTATTGATAGGGTGTTTGGGTATAATTTGATAGATTTAGTAGGGTCATTGTAAAGGCAGTGGAAAAGAGAAGTGATGGTAGATCCTTTTTATCTTTATAAGTATCCAAGCACAAGAATTTCTAATGTAATTTGTATTTTGGATAAGTAAATAATGGTAGGATAACAGTAATTGGCAGTAATGCTGAAAGCATTCACTAGAGGAAATGCAGAAAAATGCCGCAGAAGAGCATACAATCAGAGTTGACGCACAGACTCTGCCCTCCCTGGCTTAAGCAACCAAATCACTCTCCAAAACTCTGTTATGCCTCCCTACAATTTCTCACCCACTTCTAATTTAACAGTTTCCTTTTCTCTCTCTGTTGCACAATAATACTCAACACTCCCTTGGTCCAACTCTCTCTCTCTCTTTTCTTGTCTTATATACATGTGCGAAAGGTCCATCATAGGACTAACATGGCATTCCTTTATTTTTGCAATTTGTACTGTATATTCTGTGTTGTTGAGATTAGACTTTTTATGAATACTTGAAATGATTCTAATGGTAGATATTTATCAAATTTGTGAGAGTGTAAGGAATTGCATCCTAACTAGATTAATGAAGTACTTACACTCTGCATCTGTTTTGATCCAGTGCTCATTGTTTCCAGTTGAGCTACTGCAAATTAGCCCATGCTGTGGTGGGTTCCAATTGGTCATACAGTGTTGGGACCACTTTCTTGATTTGGTATCTGAATGAAATCTTTTGCCTTTGTCTGGGTTTGTGAACTTCCCATTTTCATATTCCTGAAAGTATTCATGAGGGACATTTTTTATCTTACCTTTGTGGGATTGAATGCAATCTTTTCCGTCTACAGGGCTTTCAGGATAGACTTTTTTGTGAAACATACGTTGAACCTGCATATCCAGATGAACGAACTAAATAATTTATTATAACATGATAGTTAGTATTCTCTATATTTTCAAGACATTTGTATTGAAAACAAGCAATCAATAAATTTGTTATTATCTCGTCGATATTATTTTGCTAATAAATCTGAGAAGCAGATGATTCTCACAATCTGGTTTGTATAGGTTGTGTTGGGCTTCATCCTTTTCTAGATTATTTCTAGTGTGACTAAAGAAATGAACACACGTTTCAATTTTCATTGGCTATATTTTGCTAAGATGATAAGGCAATAATCATAGGTAATGGGTGATTTAACAACCAAGGGATTTGTTGTTAAATGTGGTTTAGAAGATCTAGTAATAGACCTACCTTTTGGAGTTTTTTATTGGTTGAAGCAGAATCAGCATCATTCCTGGAAGTGTTACAGCTTTTTGAAGAACTGTGGACCCTTTTCAATATCTTTCTCATAATATGCATGGCAGCAGACTTAGGTGTTCTCTTGACTTGTGTTTCTCCTTGTATTCCTGTGTCTATACAATCTTGACTTGTTGACTTTGTCTTATAAAGTAGCTCAGCAAGAGATGCTCTTTCTTTCCTTACTTCTTTTGTTTCTGGTAGTTCAAATGAGGACCCCAGTAAATATCCTTGCAGTGGACATACAGCTTTGTTTCTGTAATCTTCAGCTTTGGGTCCATCTATTTCCTTTTCACTAAGTGTGATAATGCTAACATAGCTGTTTCTTCCTGATGAATCATACAAACTTTCTTCTTTTTCAGTCTCAAGAAATTTCTCAAGCTCGTAACTTATGAGCTTCAGTTCATTTCCTGTCACCTCTTCACTTCTCGATGTTATGTTTTCTGAAGGCATAGCAAATGTTGGTGTTCCTGGTTCATTGGTGACTGTTTCTGCACCAAGAGTTCCAATTGTTAGAAAACCTTCAAAGAGCTCAGAGATTATTGCAGGTGTTTCTTCTTGAGACTTATCTTCTCTGCTATCAACCAACCCAGAGTAAGATGTTTGATTTTCCTGATGGTGTGGCTTTGAGAAACTGGGTTGATTTGTGGAGCTGAAGCTTGGCTTTGACTGGGAATATTGATTGTCAAGTGTTGGCTGCACTGTAAGGCAAGTACAGGGATTTCCTGAAATTGGAGTCCAAAAGAAATTATCAATTAATGATAGATATACATGCTACATAACTTGGTGAAACATTGATTTCTTGCTATTACTCTCCTTGTCCTCTGGAAAGAGGAATACGGAACATGAGAAAAAAAAAGGATAATAATCAGATGAATCGAATGTGGACAAGGGTCTTTGAGAGTGATATGAATGCAATTTTTTTATCTTCAGTAGGTTAGTGGTTGCAGCCAAACTGATAAAGCGGGATGCAGATGTTTCAAGCACAGTGGTGGTCTTTATCTGTTTAAAAAGCCTAGTGTGCAAAACACCTTATGTTTAATTTAGTCAAAGTCGTAACATTTTGACTAGATTATTATTCAGAATCTAGAGCTCAGAAAAGTCAATGCAATACACATATTGTGCTATTGCATTGATGGCCAGTTACCAGTCAGTCAGTCATACAATTTAGTTGTGTCTAGGTGTGACTGGTGACAGTTTTTAGCCTTCACTGAGTTCCTTAAAGACCATTTTCATTGCCAACCTTCTGTTCCATTTTCATTCACTCCCATTAAGAAAAAAGAGGAAAAATTGAATTCCAAGAGATTAGTAAGGACAGCTCAATACCAAGTGTGAAATCCTTGAAAGGATCTATACTATTCTGCCGAAGTTTTCGATGCACCCATTGAAATAGCTGCAATAAGGAAAGGCAGGGATGAAGTGTAAGGACTGGAATAAATTTTTCATTTTCAATGGGCAGAGTTTAGACTCACCTTCATTTTGATCTCTTTCCTAGTTTGATAACCAAATATTTCTTAGTTAACAGATTATGCTGGTAGATATATATGTGCAAGGAAAAATATCTCTAGGATTGGGTGGTTATGATGGATAAAGTGAAAAAGCAAAATACTTTTTCTTTGTGATTCATTATGTGTTGGAAGTAGATTTATACTAGTCTAAGTTAGATGTGTGCATAGAGAAAAATAATTAGATAGATACAACAATGTGGTTGGCTATTCTTTTCAAAATCTAATCATGAGGGTGAATTGTGAATTGGGTGTGGAATAGGTACCAACAAATTGCTATTTGTCTATATTTTTGTCTCTGTATGAACTTAATGGAGTTAGATCACTCTTCAGATGTAAATACATAATCGTTGATCCCAGACACCGTTAATTTTGAATGAAGAAGCCAAAGCACTCTAACTGTTGCAGAAAAATATACTCTATTATTATGGTTACAAATGTACCTAATAATATACTTTTACCCGTTAGGGATCACAGAAGCAATTAGTGAAAATTTAAATTTGCAGTAGTTGGACGTGCTTTTGATGACATGCTATTGTTGGAAAGACTGCTGTTCAATTCAAAAGTCCTACTTCTACTAAACGGTTAAAACTTTCTGTACTTTATTTGTGCAAAGTGCAAACCATATTTCTTTAAGTATTAGCTGTTAACTGATAAACTTCTTCCAAGTTTAACTTATAAAGTCTATAGTTCCAGTATTTTGAATTGTCTGTCACTGTGTTATGTGAACCTTGAGAACTTGAGTGGACACTTCTAATATTAGTTAGGATTAGAATGGTAGACTTTATTCTTTGCAAGGCTAGGGTGCGAAGCTTCTGGATGTGCTTAAAGCATTAAGAAATCTCTTTTTGTGATGAATGTGCCTGAAAGTTTTCTGCTAATATATTAAAGTGCTTATATTATTATCATCGTCATCATGTTGTTGTTGTTATTATTATTATGTAGATATACTAGATAGGAGGTGCAAGTACCTGGGTAAAGAAGGGGGGTAGATGGCCTAGTGGAATATCAACCTTCAATCATTATCACAGCAAGACCAATGCCAACTGAGCTAAAAGCTCTTTGACTATGATTGTGTTAATTTTGGATTGTTATAGACGTTGGTTGTGAGGTCTAACTGTGGTAATTTTAGATAAAACTCTTCATACCTTTCTAGTTCTTCACACTTCCACAGAAGCACATTGCAGATTAATTAAAAGTGAACTTAAAGTCTTCTAGAAAAGCAAAAATAATGTCGGTATGGTTTGCCATGAGATTTTAAGGGATCATGGATTTGGTCCTCTTCCCGATTTTACACTTGGGAACGAGATTATGGAAGGGATGCTAATCCCTCACTCAGCACTTTGTTTGATGTGACTTGACTTCTTGCATCTTTCTAAATCAAGGAACGCTTCCCGTTTGACGCTATCCGTGGTTCAATCTTTTAGGATTTATATCTGAGCCATTTTTCTTTGTAATTATGCCTTCTGAACTGCCTTTATTGTCGCACAGCATGTTGCAGGAGATAATTGCTGTTCTTGAAAGTTCAACCTCATGCCTAGAAAGCGATGGGTGTCATATTTTCCCAGGGGAAAACTGTAGTAAAGTTCAGGCCTGAATACTATTAAGCAATGTTCATTTATAAGATATACACGAATGTGCTGCAGTAACTTTGAGGACTTTTCTATGCATAGGGACAAATAATTGTTGCGGCTCATTCAAAGCTAAACATGCTTAAGCTATTGTTTCTCCATTAATGGTAATTTGTAATTGAATTAGCTCAATATATTGAACATACTTAATTAGAACACCTTTAGTTCATGATGGACCTTTCTTTCTAGTCAATTTTTGAGGCATCAACTAATAATTTTCGGCAAAATAGTGCGCTACAGAAGACTGGATTGCTCCTGTACAAGTCAGAAAAAGAGTTGAATTATTGATTTAAGTACGATTGGCTTACTGTTGATGTGTCATTCCAAATATATTCTCCTTTGGATTGGTTGATAAAAAGTGGGCAGTGTCGGCATCACACTTGCAGGATCAACTGCATTTGTTTGTCATATGCTTACCTGCTTCTCAGGAATATGGTCTCAAATCTTATTTAACTTTGGTGCTTGATTTTTTCCTTCAAGTGGTTTACATGGACAACATATTCTATTTACTCTGCAGCAACAAGGCGTAATACTTGACTAACCTTGAGGACGTTCCCATTTTACAAACAATTGATTGGCATCACGACATTAATTCACTACGTTTCAACAGGGAAATATGTCCCAAGTCCTAACCCAATTATTAAGAGGTCAGATAGGCTTAAGGTGATTCAAACAAACCCCACTAATGAGCTTAACTTTTGTGTTATGGCATCTACAAGTTTAGCAACACGTCGGGCAGATTAACATGAAAGTTGCCACATTTGGAGGATTTACATTATTTGCTAGTAAGGACAAAGCCGAGTCAGCCATTCAAAAAGTAATATCCAAAACAAACACTAAGTCCTCGGAATTATGGGTCACTTCTTAGTCAGTGCAGGGTAGGTGTGACCCATATAAAGCATAGATATTGACCATGTGAATTCCACGTGATTAAGGAAATTGGATTTGGTTGACATAATGGTCTAACTTAGTCTTTTCTAGCAACCACTGAATAATAGCTTTCAGTTACAAGCTTTTTCCCACTCTTTTGAATGGAAATTATTATTGCTTAAGATAAAAAGGCCTTGAATGTGGAATTAATTATCAAGGTAATACGCCTATTATTTTTCCTACAGTGTTTGTAGGTAATTTATATACTTATTTTATGCTACTGAAATAAAAAGGTACCACTATTTATTTTAAAGTTGAATCTTTTTTCTCACTAATTGAATTGATGCTTATGGCTATCAACCCTAGACCATGAGCACGACACATGTAATGTGATTTTCTTACAAACTTTTATGATGTCAAATTGTCAATTCCTTATATCAGTTGAACACAGGAGGGAGAATTGAATTGTTCTTCCAAAGTTTTGTAGAAAATAAGCTTTTCTTGAAAACAAATGTGCAAATGTCATTTAGAAGTAAGTTTGAAAGACTTGAAGTTTTAAAAAGGGATTGTCTAGAATTTCGTGATATATCCAAATATAATTTGTTTTTTTTTTCTAAACTACATGTATCCCCATTAGAGGCAATCATGTTCAAGTTGAGTAGGATCACTATTGGTACAATTCTTCCTCAATATTTAACACAACTACATATTCAAGATTCAAAATCAATACCACTAGTTAAGTTAGAACATCTTCATGTCAATTGTCCCACGCACTTGGTGGTCTAAATACAATTTTTGAAATAATTAAGTTAAAAACATTTTGAAAAACAATTTTGCTAAGCAATCCGCAGATTAAAAACTCAAAAGGAGAAGGAATGTGGAAGAGTACAAAGAGGAATTGTTTTGATTCATTCTCTAATAATGAAAATTACATTACCTCCTCCCCCCTCCCCCCTCTTCTTTTTTTTTCTACTATTCATCTTCAATAATTGACTCCTTTGTATAATGTTTCAAAGAAGATGAACCTTGTAACTAAAGATTGTAGGACAAAATAAATGTTAAGTTTTCATCTAATGCATGGAGTGCAATAGTTGTCCTTTTCTACAATTCATCTTCAATAATTTTCTCTTTCTAGGCAACATTGGTATTGCCCTATTTAACTCTTCATTTTGTCATATTTCTTTCTTTACTAATTTTTTGTTGTGGTGTACTATGATTGGAATTGTCTCAAGTTTGATTCCAAACAAGATATAGCATTCCTTTGGAAGAATGAATATATATATATATATATATATATATATATATATAGAGAGAGAGAGAGAGAGAGAGAGAGAGAGAGAGGGAGGGACAGGGAGAGAGAGAGGGAGGGAGAGGGCCTTTCTTATACGAGAGGGAGAGAAATAAAGCTAGAGCATTAGATCTTATTTTGAATAGTCAAGATTGAAACACACCAAGTTATGTTAGTTTTTTAGAAAGCCACATGACTTTTTAAGTAATCATACGACATTAAATCTTAATAATTCATGTATAATTATATGATCTTCAAATGATCCTTGTGTAGTATTACAATTTGATCCTTCATACTATAAACATTTACTTATAAGTTGTTACAAAGATCACAAAAGCAAGATTGATGAAAAATGTACTAAACACATTAATTCATACACTCGATTCAATGTAGGGAATAAATTTGGGTAAAATTCCTCTTCCTCCATTTTAATTTATAAGACCCAACTACCTAATTTATCAAGATTAAAAAAAGTGGTTAATTTAGTTGAAAGTAATAATAAGAAGAAGAAGAAGAGGTGTAAAGAGTTTAAAGAATGATGAAGATAAGAGTGCAAAAATAGTTTAAAAATAAACATGAGGGGTGCAGAAGTAGGATTTAAATACTAATAAAGATGAGGTGCAAAAAATAAGATTTAAAGAATAACAAAGATAAAGGATGCAATGAAATAAAAATCATACTAGAAGGAAAGTTGAATAATGTATTAATCAAAGATAATGATTTTTAAAACGTTTATCAAAAGTTCAAACAGATGTGTGTGTGTGTGTGTGTGTGTGTGTGTTGTTGAGTTGTCCACCGAAAGGAAACGAGTTTTGATAAAGCTAAGTTTAATCATCCAATAACTATATAAAATAGAGCTCTAAAATAGTTTTTTAAGCAAATACATGGTATGAAAAGAATGACCGATAGCGCTAAGAGAATGCATAAAAAAACGTTAAGGAAAGACGTAGAAATGCTTGATTTATACTGGTTCTCTCAAACAGAGCTATGTTCAATTCTCCTTTACACAATAATAAAAGTCTCCATTAATCAAAAACTTGATTACAAAACAAGTATCATGTCTTACCATTCCTGGTTATACAAGTATTCTTCTAGCAACTTTTGGCACTATTTTAGACTCTTCCTAAATTTAAGAAAACCCAAGTATTGTTTAAGACTAAACCACTCCTGGCTTTCACAAACAGTAGTTTGAATGAATACAAGTATTCAATAACACTCAATGAGTAGATAAACAATAAAGCTTAACTACAAGGTAAAATAGCTTAGCAAATGATAAACAATGAAAGCTTAAATAAATTGTTCAACAATTTCTGCTGAGTTTTGCTTATGAGATATTCTCGTTTTATCTTAATATTTTAGTTGTCTTGCTTTTTGGGTAAAGTCTACCTTTTATAGACTTAAGTGAAGGATCTGTTACAGGATCAGTGCTGAGTCCTTGAAGTGATCGTTGTCTCACATTGGGAGATGAGACTACGTGGCATGCTTTGATTCATAAGGAAAGGAACAAAGCTACAGACAGCTACATGTGCTCCTTGTCCTTGATGAAAGCGGCGCTTAAGGAGTATTTTGTGTAGACCTTCTATTCTCTTCTTTTCTGTCATTTCCTTAAATTCAAATGTTAGTAATTCAAATAAAGAGAGACAAAATGAATTTTTAAGAGCGAGAATATGTGTACTTTCCTTTTTGACTAGTATGACCTTTTCATACTATGTTGGACGTAATGATAGTATGTATGACACTTATACCAAGTGGACGCTAGTGTTGATCATGATCAGTGTATAACATTGGTTAATATAACGAGTGAATGCTCTTGGTTTTATAGCTCATTAGACATTGATTAATAATTAACAGAACATTTTCCTCTTTGAGTATGGATGAGATTTGTAGATAACTTTTATCAAAGTTGGTCATGTTCACTTGTCAAAACCTCATTAATGTATCAACAATTTATACTCTTTGTTAATCATCACAATCTAAGGTAAGGGCAAATGGTCGTCCAAACTTAACTTGCAAAAATAGAATTTTAAGAATAACAAAAATGGAGTGCAAAAATAAGGATATTTTAGTGATAAAAATATATTAAAAAAGGAAGGGGTATACTTAGTAATTAGGAGAGGTGTAAATATCGAAAGCCTAAACTTGCTATCTTGACCTATCGTTGCTCTTCCTATTACATTTTATTTGTCAGAAAATACTCTTTCTAGAAATTAATTTATGGAACACTATTTTAATATGGTATTTGGTCTAACTTGTTTTTAATTTTAATTCTCCTTAAAAAGAGAAGTTGGCTAAACATTATTTATATAAAAGTTGTTAAAATGTAATTATATTACAAATCTTTAAAAAAAACCTTAAAATAACTTTTTTTTAGAGAAACCTTAAAATAACTTTTCCTATGCTTTTGCAAAGTTTTTTCTTGGAACACTCCTCTTCCAAGTTCATATCTCTCTTGTTTGTTCTAATTTTTCTTCCATGAAAAACCTAAATATTTTTTATGTAAGTGTTTTAGCCTTGCGGCATTGCTTGGTGACATTGTGTGTGCATGTGCATGTGTGCTTCTAGGTTAAGTGTGGTCATGGATTCAACCTGAACAAATGATCCAATGAATCTAAATTAAACTAAAGATAAAAAATTGTGTTAGCTTTGAATGATCGGTTTCGTTTGGATTTTAAAATTAGAGTCAATGACATCAGTTCATATATTACATTTGAGAATGCAAAATCTAAACCAACTTGAACTCATTAAATTTTTTAACTTTTTAAGTTTTGTAAGTTTATAATACTATAATTTTTATGTAGTGAAATTTTATAATTCTCACTTATAACACTTTCTATTATTTTTCTTTCATTTTATTGTGATTTTCTATTTTATTATTTATTTAACTTTTTATTTTATTAGGTGATTCGATGATCAAATATGAACCCACCCAAACGTGATCCACCCAAACGTGATCAGGTTGGTTTGGTTTAGGTTACCAAAATATTTTTCAAAAAAATGAAACTAATCCAAACTATAAAGACAAAAATCTCAAGAAGGAGGATTAAACTGTTATTGAAAACTTTTCGCAAAGATAATTATCGTCTGATAAATAAATACAAAACAAGAGTTTTAGATAAAAGAGTTCGAACGAAAGGTTTAAAGATGATATGAAAACTTATTTTTCTAAAAATAGAAATCACAACTCAAGTAAGTTAAGCTTATAAAGATAAGAGAACAAAAACACGTAGATTTTTATATTGGTTGTCTCTACCACCGAGACTATGTCCAATTCTTGGCAATCTACCAAGTTTCCACTATCTTTCTCACAAATATGCAAGTATTGTTTTACATAGCCACTCCTGGATCAACCCAAGTAGTTTTACACTAGCCTCTCCAAGCTAATATCCCTAAGTGTTGCTTTCTACCCAGCCACTTCTAGTTCTACACAAATCAACAAATTTGTTTAAGGTTGGCTACCCATAGACTTAAGCTAACATCTAACAGACAAATATTCAAGGCTAAGCATACAATCTTTTTTCTCTCCAAATATAAAGTTGTTTTGGGAGCTTTTTACAGCTTAAGAAAAGAGTTTCATAGAGTTTGAATTCTTGCTAGATAATTTCATTCAGAATTCATAACTAAAGTACTTCAAATTTATGGTATTTATAGGCTTGCTAGAGAAGTAATCATTGAGCCTAATTTGTCTTCTTTTTGCGTCTGTTGATTGTCTGAAGCTGAGCCTAATTCAGTTGCCAAATTACACTCCATGTTATGATATACTTTTAACAAAGCCAATTTGGCTAAGAAAATTGTCTATCCTCTTATTGAAGGCTCTTGGAGCTTGTTTAAGGCCATACAAGGTCTTTCTCATTTTGTACACCTTCTCCTTGTGCCTTTGAATCACAAATCCTAGTGGTTGACTCACATATACTTCCATCTAGTGATCCATTTAGGTTAGTTGACTTCATGTCTAATTGATGCATTGACTATCCTCTCAAGTTAGCAATTGCAACCACCAATCTCACTATTTCCATCCTTGCAACAAGTGCATAAATCTCACCATAATCAATTCCTACTTTTTGCAAGAATCCTTTAGCTACCAATCTGGCTTTATGCTTGATCCCTTCACCATTTGGATTCACTTTCACTTTATATACCCATTTTAAGGCTATAGGCTTCTTATCATGAGGTAAGCTTACTAATTCCCAGGTTTGGTTCCTCTCAATTGAACCGATTTCATCTTTCATAGCATTAATCCACTTTGGTTCCTGCACTGGCTTTTCAAACTCAATTATTTTAGCCTTTGCCATCAGTGGATAGTGCACCAATTCACCCTCTGAATCCACTAAAGAATCTGGTACAATATCATAAACATTCAGGTTAGGAGGAAGCTACCTTACCCTTGTTGATCTTCTGAGTTCTGTAGGGGCACTTGTGTTCATTTCAGATTCAATAGGATTACTAGTATCAACTATCATCCTGGTTGATCCACTCCCAGCTTCAAGTTTCCAATCACATCCTCTTGTCTCATCAATCACCACATCTCTACTCACTATTACTTGCTTATTCCTTGGATCATATAGCTTGTAACCACCTGTAGGGTGATAACCAATAAGTTTCATATGTTCTCCTTTATCATCAAGCTTCTTTCTCAATTGATCTGGTACATGCTTAAAGCAAATTGATCCAAAGATCCTAAAATGAGAAACACTAGATTTGAGTCCAGTCCAAGCTTCCTCTGGTGTCTTCCCTTCTAGTCTCTTTGTAGGTGATTTGTTCAGTACATACATAGTTGTTGAAGCTACCTCACCCCATAAATAATATGGCAAACCTTTGCTTTTAAGCATACATCTCACCATATTAATAGTGGTTATGTTCTTCCTCTTTGTATTTCCATTATGTTATGGTGTATAAGGAGGAATAACTTCATGAATTATTCCCTCTCTTTCATACAAACTATTGAACTCATCAGAAACATATTCACCACCGCCATTTGTTCTTAAAACTTTCAGAGATTTGCCACTTTGTTTCTCAACTAGGCACTTGAACTTTTTAAACACTTCAATCACGCCACTCCTTCTCTTAATCAAGTAAATACATACCTTCCTAGTCAAGTCATCAATAAAGGAAACAAATGACCTATTTCCACCAAGAGACTCAAATTGGATAGGACCACACACATCAGAGTAAATCACACCAAGCTTATCACTGGCCCTAGTTGGAATCTGTTTGTTGAATGAACTCTTGGTTTGCTTGCACTCCAAGCATTCCTCACACACTTCACTTGGAACTTCCATATGTGGGAATCCATAAACCATATTGTGCTTGTTCAACAGATTTAGATCTCTGAAATTTAAATGTCCAAATCTGTGATGCCAAAGCTGCTCAGACTTGCATACTACATTAGCTAGGCATTTATGTTTCATGACATCATTTCCAACCTTGAATGTCCTATTTTGAGATAAGTGAGCCTTGAGGACAAGTCTTCTCTTACTATCAAACACTTTCAAAAAATTGTTCTCCATATTCATCACAAATCCTTTTTCTAATAACTTTCCTAGACTCAAAAAATTACTCTTCATACCAGACACATATAGGACATCAGAAATGAAGGATTTCTTACCATCCTTCCTCTTGATCAGCACTTTACCAATTTCTTCTTCCTTGAGTGTGCTATCATCAACAAATCTTATTTTGTTCTTTGTTGATTCATCAAAGCTAATCAACCAATCCCTCCTGACAGACATATGAGTGGAGCATTCTGTGTCTAGATACCAAGATGAGGTGCTTTCGGCTTCTATACTTATGGTAACCATCAATAGCACAGGATTAGAATCTGATCCATCATCATGGGCAAGGTTTGTCTAGTTTTTGGACTTTCCTTTACCTTCTTTTCCACTTATGCACTAATATGGAAAGTGCCCCCACTTGTTGTAGTTGTAACACTGAATCTTTCTCTTATCAAACTTCTTTCTGCCACCTTTTTTGCTTTGATTGTCCAACATTTTTTTTATTGGATGATTCACTTTGATCTTGATCAGTTTGTTCTTGGCCACTTGTTGATTCATAAGTTCTTTCCCATTTCCATTTTCCTTTTCCAATTCCCTTTGTTCTTGAAGCTATTATGAGCCTGCAAAGCCTATTCTTGAGCCTTTTCAGTGTTCCTTCTCTCATTGATTCTTTGTTCATGTGCCTCAAGATAGTTTTGCAACTCTTCAACACTCATTAAATCAAGATCCTTTGATTCCTCAATTTCCACAGCAACATCATTCATTGACAACAACTCGTATTGCCTCCTCAAGGTCTGTAACTTCACCTTCTTAGTCTTATCAACATCACCATATCTCTTTATCAAGATGTCTCAGGCTTGCTTTACAGTGTTAGCCTTGGAAATTTTTCCAAATACTATGGCATCGACACATTGGTGGATCAAGAACTATGCCTTGCTATCAAGTCTCTTGAGCTCTTTGGGCTACCTTTTATTCTTCAGTAGCATTCTTCCCAAGTTCCTGAAATCCCACCTTTACAACATATTCAACATCTTGAAAGCCAAATATGGCATTCATTTTTACCCTTCAATCATTGAAATTATTTCCATCAAGTACTGGTAGAGAATCAGGAACTGCACTACTCGCACTTGTCATGTTACTTTTCTTGAAATTCTGCAAGCACTTCACTTAGAGATACACGCGCTTGACACACACCCTCCCCATGATAGGATTAATCACTCTTGCAGCGTGCCTCACAGGTTTCAACATCATACAAGCTTTGATACCATTTTGTTGGGAAAGAAACTCAACTTTATACACACTCACACATACACTTAAGTGAGTTAAAGTAGAAATTGTAATTGTATATTGATTATGATAGATGAGGTTACACTCTACAACACACTTTAGAATTGTTGCCTTATATAACAAGTAACAAAGATACTAATAACCCCCCTTCAACTAACTAATTGCTTAACTGTCAATAAGAGAATCTCGTTATTTGAAACCTTCACTAACAATATCCACTCTCCATTTTTTCTAAGTAAACTCCCTTCTTTTTTAAACTCAAATTACTTAAATGACCTTCTTATTTCAAATGCTCTTCTTTCCCTCACATAGTCGCACACTCCCCTCCCAACAATGTATTCCTTCCATGACAACTAAACATTCTCCCTTTCTTTCATTAGAATCCTTCCTCTCTTTCACTCCATTTGTCACTCCAATTTGATATCTTGCTTCAATCTTCCTTTGCTCATCACTTTCTTGGTTTTAATTATTTGATAGCTTTACTCTCTTGCCACAAACTAGGAAAAATACTTACAAGCTTTGGATCTCCATACATAGTTTGCACATGTTGTGTAATTTGGTTAGAAGTTCAAAAGATGGGGTATAGACACATTAGAATGCTTTCTTTGTGTGCCACTTTACTGAGATGATTGTCTTTTTAGATTTTGGAACAAATGCAAAACATTGTTTTTATTAAATTCCAAAAATTATTTTCTAGAAATTTTTTTACTTCTAGAAAGTACTTTCCAAAATACAAAAATTCAAATAGTATCTCAAAAAGTACTCTTCAAAACATGTGTATTTTGAAAATTACTATATGGAATGATGTTTAAATTTTTGTATTTCGGAAATTATTTTCCAAAATAATGATATAGGGGTATTTTGGGTATAGAGAGTATTTATGATAGTAAGGGGACTTAATTTTTAAAAAAAATTATAGTTAAAAAGTTGACCAACCAACTATATATATATATATATATATATATATATATATATATATATATATATATATAATCATTAAATAAAGACAAGTTCATTTTAAAATAAAATAAAAAATTTAGCCAACATTATAAATACTCAAACTTAAACGTTTGTCACCAAATTCAATTCGTTAAATACAACCAAGGGAGTCAATAGATGGTTGAACAGGGTGTGAAAATTATTGTAAACTCTTTGGTATTTATTTTTTGATTCCTATGATTAAAAAAATACTACCAGTCAAAATCCTATTAAAAAATATAGTACCAATGAAATCATTATTCATTCTTAAACAAGTCTCAATGTTAATGGGTTAAATATTTAATTATGTTATGTTATTTATTAATTTAATTTATATGCACTATTAGTATAACAATTTTTACACTATTATCTAATAAAACATCATGGTAAGTATGACTTTTTATAGTTATTATTAAAGTCAAGAAACTTATCATATATGTTAATATGTGATTGAATGATAGTGTATTTCTTTTAAAAGTTGTGTTCTAGATTGTAACAACTCAATTTTCTTAAATTGGGAACTCCAATGTAGAAATTGCTTGTGTTTGATATGCACTGTAGTAGTATTACTCTTAATGTAATCATGCATATAAGAGATAGAATCATCATTAGACAGTCAAGTGACTTAGATTTAAGTCCTTTGTCTAGGGATCAGTGGTTTAGACACATAGAACCCTTAGTCAAACCATCAATCAACTATAATTTAGAAAGTCAAAGTAAGGAGATCTCTTATTAATGGTAGTTTAGTAATTAAAGGTTTTTATGCCAAACAAAGAGATTTAGACAAATTAATAGAAGTTTAGAACATGTATGTGTCTAAATGTGAGAAACTATTAGTTTAAATAATTAAGGAAAGGAGAATTATTTTATCATCCTCTTTAATTATTTTTACTTAAGATTAATAAAGGAAATTAATAAATGAACTTTTCACTCTATAAATAATTTAGAAGTTAGAAATTAATTAGGAACTAATTGAGAGCTTAAGCCTGTAAGTGTAATTAGTCTGAATAGGAAAAACCTTTGGGGATCCACATGTGGGGCCCCCACTTAACCTAAACCCTTCCCTCTATAAAAGAGAAGCAACCCCCCTGTTGTTGAGCCGTCACCCAAGAGAGAGAGAGAGGAGCCCTTTTGATTTTTCTTTCTCTTCTTCCTCCATTGTTGGAAGCCCAAGCTTCTTGGAGGTGTAGGTGAGTCCTTCTCTTCATGCTCATGACCATTTTCTTCTCCTCTTGAAGCTTAAGTGCTTATCTTCCCTTTCATTCTCCATTTTCATGACTAGGAAGGACTCAAGTTTCTAGCCCAACCCACACTCTTTTCTTTGCCTCCTTGAGTCAATAAAGAGGTATGGGAGGGGTATTTCATTTCGTAGGACACATACTATGTTGCTAGGCACTAGAACTTCATTTATATGATGATTTTGCATGTTTAACACAAATCCTGTAACTCTGTAGTTGTGGTGCTATGAATTTTGTGAATTGAATTTGTGAATTCTGGGTTCAAATTTGAACTCCTTCACTCCAAAAATCCAGGAAAGCATATATGATATGTCTCATTTGGATTTGTGTAGCCTTGGGAAATTAATTTTCAAGTTAGGGCAATATATATGTTTATCATGCTCTGTTTTCGTATCCTTTTGAATTTAAAGTTGTAATATGTTGATATGGACCTAAAAATTAAACTTATTAGGTCCAAGAGCCTACGAATAGACATAAAATATACCTCATTTGAGTTAGTATAGCCTATGGAACTATGATTTCAAGTTTTCTGCCTTTTCGGTAAATCCTGCACTGTTTTGAATGAATTGTATATATGAACCTGTTTTATGTAGATTTTTACCATGGAATTGATTTCCTCATGTTTTAAAACATAGGTTTTGATATAAACTTTGCATGAAATGAATTTCTACAACTCTTGGAATTTAGGAAACAACTCTTGGAATTTTTGAAATCTGACCAAATGGGAGTTGAATTGGAGGATTTTGAGTCCAAAACAGAATTCCTTAAATCCAAAAACCTTGAGAAACATATATGGTTTGCCTCAAATATATTTTTACATAATGGGAATGTTGATTTTGAAAGTGGGTGATTAGGTGCAATTCCAAATGAGAAAGTGTTTGTATGTGTAGAATTGTATGGAAATTGTGATAATAGCTTGTGGGCTTAATTAATTTCTTTGATTGAGAATTATTATGTGGAATTTTTATGATTAAATTGTAAGACCAAGTGAGTGTGACTACTTGGCAAGACATGTTGCATGATTTGAATTGTTATGATTAAGTTTTGTAAGATCAAGTGAGTGTGACCACTTGGCGAGGCATGTTGCATGATATGGATTATTATGATGTTCATGAATTGTTGTAGTTTGGGATTGGGTCCGAAGGTGTCTAACCCTTGGAAAATTTTATTTGGATGTCTTGTGATGGATTAGCTTTTGGATTGATAATGATGAATGTGCAAGTGTTCATGTCCACTTAAGGGGCCATTTTGATGGTGACCCTAGAGAGGGAAGAGGATTAATTCCCCTCTTCTCCTATTATGTTTGTGTGTGCGTGCAATGGTGAATACTCACAATCAGGGACTTCATGAGGACCAACACATATTACGAGGAAAGGATAAAAAATGAGGTAGCATAATTGTGTTAGAATTAAAGTGAATGTTGTATTGGGAGTGGGGCACGAACCTTAACTCAGTGGGAGTACATCTTCTAATGTCTAGTCACAAGTACCAACACAACCGTCGTTCACATTGCTCATCATGAAGAATGAGTGAGGATTCATTAAGTGAGGGTGGATGACATATAATAGGTACACTGAGGGATGGTCCGAATAGTTCCAAGGAACCTGGGGGAAATGTTGAATGGTGATAACCCAACTAAGGGCATTATTTCCAGTTAGTGTGGGGGACTCACAGGCCACACTTGGCATTCCTGACTAAAGCGGCGTTATATCCATGGTTAGTGAGAGTGTCATGTCATGTACCACATGTGATATATTCTCCTAATCGTCATCCATATGTTGCGTAAGACCATGAAGGTGTGGGAGGCTTAGTGGCAGTGTTTGGCCCGAGGTAAGAACATTGTGAGAGTAAAATGCAGAGTAGGATGTCGTGAGTGCTGTTTGCTAGTTAACTGCATGTGATGGTTGTTAGGTTATGTGTGGGACATGATGTCCATGTTTGTGGTTCCGAAAGGGATGGAGTACTCACTCCCTTATTTCCATTTTTAGGACCTGATGATAAACACGGTGTTGTCTCCCCTGTTCTACATTGATGTTATTGAGACCAAGTGGGAACATGATGACATGCTCCATGTGGATCACTTCTCTGGGTTCCTACATAGCCATCGTAAGCCAGATGTACCAGGAGATAGGATTCGTATCATTGACTTTTTCTTTTCATGGACCCAGCTTATGCCTTTCTATCATCCTTCACAATGCCCATGCTCAAAGTGGTCATTTCGCCCGAGATGCTTTCGTTGTCTACTAACATTGCGATGTCTTTTTCTGATTCTAACTCCTTATCCAAGGTACTAATATTTCCTCTTCTTCCTTGATGCCTCCTTTTTCAGTGTTGTTGAAGGCTTGGGTACCACTCGGGGTGGATTTGGTGGATCTCGTGTCGAAGGATGAGGGAGAGAATCTGAAGAAGGACACGTCGTACGAGGAGGATCCATCTATGGACGATGAGGACCCCACCACATAGCCTAAGATCATGTAGGAAGATTCCTCACAAGATTTGTTTGAGGAGTCCTACTAGGAGACCTTCCTCTATCTAACTTTAACTGATTCTTTTTGTGGATACGACTGATTATGGGATTTGGGTGTAGGTGATTGCTCTGGATTTCTAGGTTTTACCCTTATATATGTATTTTGGGGATGGATAGACCTAGGCTCAAACCTTTTGTAATTATCAATCATTACTATTTACATTATTATTTTCGGTTGTATTTGTTACTCCTAGGTTCATTTGAGGCATATGATACTTATTATTATTATATTTGGTGGGCATGGAGGTTCACCTGTTTATCTTCATCTATTTCTTCTGTAAGCATGTACAATTTATTTTAATTCTTGTTTACTCGTCGATTCAAGTTTTAATGCGCCAAATGGTTACTACGTTTTACCTTGCACGATTTAAAAATCAAATGATGTTCTTTGAAATGAATTTAAAAGTTTTTCTCTTTTTGACAAAAATTTCCCCTACCTTTTCTAACATTTAAGTTAACATTAATAAGAACTGAGTATATCTTTTGGTTAAGTAAAATTAACGAGTTATTGCAAGGTTATATTAAGGATGTTACAAAGATCATTTTTAATTAATTGATCATGTAAGTTTTTCTACATTGTTAGTGGATAAAAATTAAACTCTAACACGTAATATATGAGTAAATAGAAAAGGATAAAAATACATATGAAAATCTAATTAATACTTATTTTTTAAATAAAATTTTTCTATTTAAATTACTTAAATGAATTTAAATATAATATTAATTAAACCTAAAAAATAAATAAATAAATGATTAAAGTTGCAATGATTTTTAGTAAAGAGGTTTGTTTGTAACCTTAATTATTAATATTATACTCTAACTTCGTAAATTACTCTTAATTATAAAGTTTATATAATTCAATATCAATCAATTAAATGTTTTTATTCATCTAAGTTTTATATAAATTTTTAATTTTATCACATTTAATTAATTATAATAAGTGATCCATGATAGTCTATCCAGCTTAAGCAAAATTGTCTCTTGTGGAAGATACATGTGGTCTATACCAAAGAAAAAGATACATGTTGATTATTTAATTAGTTTAATTTAAAGTATATTTTATGAACAATAATAAATAACATAAGAAACTTTTAAATATATTTTTAAATTTGCTATCCTTTGCCATATGCTAGAGTTCTAAGGCTTGCTCTATGGAAGTGTTCTTGCTTAAGCTAAAGTGCATTTTCCAGAATTCTGACCCTAGCGATTATGCTCGTCCATCACTATCTATGGCCTCCCAACCTCTCCCTAACATGCAAGACAAACCTATAACATTGTTATATAATTTGTTGTTCATTTTATATGTTAAGTCAAAAGATATGTACCTCGTAAGACAAATTAGGACCCTTAATTATTTTGATTGGATGTAAAAAAATACAAAGGTTAAAAGTTGCAACTTATCCACTATCAGAACATGTTTCACGAGTGTGTGTATGATGTTTCAAACGATAGCAAGATGAAATCATGATTTGATATGACATTAAAGATGACATTTAAGACTTCATCTAATTCTCTATGTCTAAGATCTATTTTGTAGAAACATTCTCCTAGAATTTGTCGAATCCTATGAAGAGTAAATGAAGCTCAAGCTCTGAAATTCCTTAATCACCATCAAAAGGAGCGCTCTACTGCACAGACCTACTCTGATGCAAAAGGAAGTGGTTTCCTGTTGAAGTGTTCAACAAGTTAGCGAAGAAGAATGGTTTTCCAACATGAAGAAGTATGTGCATTTAATGCAAGAATTAAATGCTCCAACAATCAAATTCTTCATATGCAAGCTTAATAGAAGAAATATATTTGTTTAGAGACAGTTGATACTTGATTGAAGAAGGCCTATAAATGCCAGAAACTTTGAAGACATGAAGAACGAACTGAAGCGCTCATATTCAAATTCTTTCTGTAAAAATATTTTTGTGTAAATTATTGTAAAGTTTAGAATTTCTCTCAAAACACTTTGATTATCTTGAGAGAAAAGACTATGTGGTAAGATTGTCTTGATGAACAAAGAGCTATTTGTCTTTGCTTGCGTTTGAGAACTCAAACTTTAAAAAATCTCCCATTTTTTTTTCAAAAATTTTCAATCTTTATGAACAATGGCACCAAAGAGAAGTGAAGTTGATGTGATTCCATGAATCAACATCGAGGAAGAGGCCAAGAATGCTTTCTTAGTGGATTCCTTCATCCCTAGATGATGGGTGAACTTCCAAAGCCTAGAAGAAGAGGGTTTCCCTATCAAAGGACTTTTTAACTGTGTTGGATGGACTACCTTCCTTGAGAACTTCAGTACCTAGCATTATGGCCCATATGCCTTGTTCTAGGGAATGATGCAACAGAAAAAAACCAACATTAGGGGAACCTTCAATGGAAAAGAAGTGGTAATCTCTCCGACAACCATTGTTGTTGCGTCCAAATGTGCTTAAGAAGGTCTAATTTTTTTACAAAGAATAAAAGAAGGAGATGACCCAAAAAAACCATGGACATTATGCTTTATGGTGGTCCACGCCCAGTCACAGACAATAAGAAGGAGATTATCAGTTTCCATAAAACCACTAACCTAACCTACATGTGTAGACTGAATCATAGCTATTTGTTCAGCATGGTGATGCCAAAATTGTGGTCGCAAGACTATGTCAGTGACAGGGATAGATTCTACACGAACAAGGTTATGGTAGGAGAGAAGGTGAATCTGCTTGAAGTCATATTCTATTACTAGATGCGGGCCTTCAAGGACAAGCTCAACCCCAAGGTTAAGAAGAACCATATTCATTTTGGAATGTTATTCACTCAAATCCTAAGGAATGTTGGAGTGAATGTCTCTACCATGGAATTGTCTGTTGGAGCTTCACATCTTGAAGGAGTGACCTTTGTGAAGTTGGGAATTGTTGACAATTTCCCAAAATATGCTCAAAAGCATATTAAGAAAAAGGTCAAGAAGGAACCAAAGGAAGAACCACACTCTACGGTCGGACAGACAATGGGCACTCAGGATTAACCTATTGATCCTGAGTCAAAAACTACGTCTCAACAGGCACAAGGGGAGAAATCCCAACCTCAATCCAACCAACCTTGGTCCAAACTACCCACAAAAAGAAAAGACCCTCCCCCCCCCTTTCATCTGAACCTAATCCTTCATACCCAGTCAAAAATCCCAAGAAACAACCTCCCTCTAACCCTAAACCCTTAGACTCGAGAACCATACAAAAGAGGAAGGCTCCAAACTATAAGTCTAAACCTGAATCTAGACCAACAACCAAACAGCCAAACATCAAATTCAAACATCCTCAACTTCAACCTACACCTCCCTCACCACCTAAACCTCAACCAAGAATCTGATGATGCGATTCTTAAAACCCCTACACCTCAACCCTCACTTTCCCTCGCCCTTCCACCTCAAACCTCTCAACCCTCACCTAGACCAACTTGACCTATTTGAGCAAAACAAAAGTTGCATCATTTGATAAGGCCAAAAAGCAGTCTCTAAATGAAGCACGTAAAAAGTCCAAGTTGGATGAGACTCTTGAAAAGAATGAGGCCTTTAAGTTGGAAGAAAGAGTGATTGTGTTTGTGATGACACTATCTAAGAAGGATCACAAAAAGGAGTTAGTTAAAGACTAAGCTTGCTGCCTTAGTAGGCTAGGTATTTGAAGAAATCCTAGATGATGTCATTCTAGAATCTTTAAAGACTCTATTTGTTGAGGAAAAGCAAAGGAAGAGTGTTGAGAAGGCTATTATGATGGAGATAGATGGAGAAGGCTACTATTGTTGAAGGCATCTCTTATAGAAGTCAAGGATGATGTTATTGAGACAGACTTTAGAAGTGTTCCTATTTGTCCACGGTGATGCTAATGAATAAATCATTGTTGCTCCGTTTGATACAGTAGATGAAGATAGGCTTAGACGTTTAGAAGAGATATATGAAGCACAATTTGTCTCCATCAAAGTCATGAAGGAATGTCTAGAAGCAAGAAAGACAATAATGATAAGTGAATAGCCTATTAAAGTGTCAGAATTCTTTCATAGGCTTGACAGAAGACTAATGAAGCTAGCCAAACAGGAAGCCACAACATGGATCTTACCTTCAATACCACTTGTTCATAAGCAACTGGACATTCAAGTGCATCCCAATCTTCACACCAGATTGTATCATAGGTTCAAAGGATATAAAGTTCTAGAATGGCAGACTTGCAACAAATTCTGAAAATAAAAAGTGACACTGGAAATCATATTCTTCACCCAGAGAGGTATAAAGTGGAGTTGGAAAAGCTCAATCTTATGAAGCTTTGGAAGGCAGGTTTTGCCAAGTATTGATCCTTTTACTTACTCATCTTAGGATACCTTTCCTGAAGAAGAAGAATACGCACTTAGATTATATAGAGACAGTGAACCAATGATCAAGGAGTTTCTTCTAAGACAAATTGTTGCTCCTAATGCTGACAATCTTATTTTTTTTAGCATCAGTCAACAGGAAGAAAAGTTTGTCCTCCTAATGCCACTGTCTAGAAAATTAGAGAGGCTAAGCCTTTTGAAATGCCTTTCTCTAGTCCCTTGAATCTTCAACAATTGATGGGTCTCATTTGTGCCCTCAATGTTGTTCTTCCATGGGATCGCACCAAGTTTAGAGAGTCTTTTCATACTAAGGAAATCTTTCTAGAGGTACCTAAGGAGAGTCTAAACTTCCAGGATTGGGAGTCTAAATTTTTGCCCTAAAACTTTTTACTTTACTCTCAAAACACATCTTCTTGATGTGAAAATTGATATATGAAAAAAAAAATATGTTTTCTGTTATTTGTTCAAACTTTATCTCAAAGTCCTATGATGCATTATGATTTGTTTATGATATATATTATCTACATATGATAAGACTGACTAACGCTTTAATGTACAATCTTATAAGTCTATCTTCAACTTTTAAATTTTTGTTTGTTTGACATCATCAAAAAGGAGGAGATTGTTAAGTCAAAAGACATTTGTGTCTTAAGATGAATCAAGACCCTTAATTATTTTGGTTATATGTACACAAGTACAAAGGTTAAAAGTTGCATCTTAAGCGCTATCAAAACATGTTTCACAAGTCTGTGTCTAATGTTTCAAACGATAATAAGATGAAATCATGATCTGATAAGATATTAAAGATGACATTTAAGACTTCATTTAATTTTGTGTCTGAGATCTATTTTGTAAAGAGATTCTCCTAGGACCTGTCGAATCCTATGAAGAATAAATGAAGTCCAAGCTCTGATGGTGATGAGTTTATGATAATCTTGAAGAATAGTGACATGATAATTGAGATATTTTAAGAAGTGATAGTTGAGATATAGCTTTAATTTTTGTTTCATGAATCTTTTAAAGATTTTATGGTTATATAAGATTTTAATTTGAATTTTTAAATATTTTAATTTCATCTGCCTATTATTTTTAATCTTAATTTGATGGTTGTTATGTTATTAGTTGTTCTCAATAAAAAAAATGTTCTCACATAAGTCGTATTGGTGATAGTAACAATAGCGACGATGACAACAAAGGTCATGGTGGTCATGGTGAAGGTGATAAGTTAACAATAATAGAGAGATTTTAGAACGTGATAATTGAAATCTTTTATAAATTTAATTTTTGTTTCGTGAATCTTTTAGAGATTTTATAGTTATATAATATTCTAATTTGAGTTTTTAAATATTTTAATCTAAGTGTCTATTATTTTTAATTTTTATTTGATGATTGTTATCTGTTGTTTTCATATTCTCAATAAAGAAGTATTCTCACAAAGTTATATTGACAATGGTGATCACAACGATGACGACAATGATGGTCATGGTGATGGTGATGTCGATAAGTTTGAGAGATTTTAGGACTTGATAAAATCTTTTTATAAATTTGATTTTTTTAAAATCTTTTAGAGATTTAATGATTTATATTCATGATTTTTAAAATCTGATTTGACCAGACCAGTCGGTCCAACCGCTTGACCTGGGAACCGGCTTGTCATCCGATCCCCAAGACCCTTGAAACCGTACATCACAAAAACTGATTTGGAAACCACAAAACTTCTTCTGTAGATCCTTTCAAAACCACAAAAAAAAACAAGTTGAACTAAGCTAAGTTTTGTTTTTGTAGCAGAAAAAAGACATCCAACGTTTTTTTTTTGGAATTCAAAATCTCATTTTGATGAAGATAATATTAACAAATATTATGAAAAATATTATCTAATGTTATTATTAATTGATTTTGATCAATTAATTTAATTAGAAATGATAAAATCATCTCATGTAGTTTGCTAATTAGTGTTTTTAAGTGAATTAGCCTTTAGATTGTTTAAATTGAGTGGTTAGATTTAGTGTAGGTCTAATGTTTTACACCTGAACACGGATATATATATATATATATATATATATATATATATATATATATATATATATATATATAGTTTTGCACTTGAGACAATTTTGCTACTATAAAAGAATTAAGTTTTTTCTCTGGATATTTAACGTAACTATGTACGTAAGACTCAAATTTTAAATTACTAGTTAAAAATAATATATAAATATTCTTCAATATTAATATTTATTTTATCTAAATAAAGATAAATAAATAAGAACTCCTTATTACATAAAGCTCTTTAGTACAACTCTTAAGCACAATTTGAGAAAAATCATAGTTGAATAGGCTCACTTTGGGCGATAAAGTTCCTCTTCCAAATATTTAATATAACTACATATAAAAGACTCAAATTTTAGACCACTAATTAAAAATAATATAATATAAAACACTCTTCAATATTAATATTTATTTTATCTAAATAAAAAAATAAGAACTCCATATTACATAAAGCTCTTCAATATGACTCTTAAACACAATTTGATAAAAATCAATGTAATGCCTTAAGCATACATGTAAAGGCAAATATAACAATAAGGAAGGTGTTGAATTGAGCCTTTAGTAATTTTTAAAGTCTTTTTCATGAAAAACAAACTCATTATCCAAAGAGAAACTTTGTAAGACAAATAACATATTTTTGCAAATACACTTTTAGACAATGAAATCAGATTTTGCAAAGCAAACAGAGTTTTCAAAATAAAATCAAATTCAAATCCTAGGTCAGTTTAAAGCAGAAGGGAAATGAAAACATATAAGACATAGAGATTTATACTGGTTTGTCTTGATCACTGATACTATGTCCAGCTATTGGCTAACCATCAAGTTCAACCAACTTCAATAAGTTACAAGTATTAATCACTACCACTTGTGGCTCTACAACTCTAGGTCTACCTAATGCTTGTTACAACCCAATATTCTTTGTTTTACCAAGCCACTACTATCTCTATACAAATTCAAAAAAAATTGTTGTTTGTTGCACAATGACTAACTCGTAATCGTCTTACAAACGAATATACAATCTTAAGTCTTTTCTCTCAAGGTGTTTTGAGAGATTTTTCGAACTTTACAATAATTTATAGAAAGCTTTTTACAAAAAGAATTTGAATGAAAGTGTGTAAGTTTGTAACCATGTCTTCAAAGCTTCAAGTATTTATAGGCCTTCTTCAAAAAGTGTTCGTTGTCTCTAAACGAATATATTTCTTCCCTTGAGCTTATGTCTGAAGAGTGTGGTCGTTGGAGCATTTAATGCTTGCATTAAATACACGTACTCCTTCATACTGAAAAACCTCTCTTGTGAGCTTTCATGTTGATCACTATAGTAGAAAACCACTTGCTTTAAGTCAAAGCATGTCTATCACTAGCAAAGCATGCCTGATGATGATGTTTGGCAACTTTCAGATCTTGAACTTCATTTATTCTTCATAGAATTCCACAAATCCTAGGAGAATCTCTTTGCAAAATGAATCCTAGACATGGAGCAATAAACGAAATCTTAAATTCCATCATTTTAATGTTGTATCAGATCATGACATGTCTCTTTTATTATCTGATAAAACAGACAGAATTATGAGGCATGGTCTGATATCGCATAGGATGCAACTTTTAACTTTTTATTTGCATCTAATCAAAATAATTAAGGGTCCTGATTCGTCTTAAGACACAAATGTCTTTTGACTTAATAATATCTTCCTTTTTTATGATGCCAAACAAATACAAAATTAAAAGTTGAAGACAAACTTACAAGATATATCAATAAGAGTTAGTTAGTCTTATTAGATGCAGAAGAAAGATATAACATGTGCATCATAAGACTTTGAGATAAAGTCTTATCATATCTACTAAAAACATCTCATTTTATTCATAAAGAATTTTTTCAGATCAAGGAGATATGTTTTTCATAGAGAATAAAATGTATCAAGGAAAAATAATAAAGGCATTTGGGCATAAATCTCTCTTTGAGATGATGTTTTCTTTATACTTTTGCTCCCCCTCAGATGATGCATCCAACTTCAGCTTTTACATTTTCTCCATCTTTTGTTTGATAGCTTCTTCATCAAGTTTCCTCAAAAACTCATCATCAGATGTGTAGGGAATACGAGACTACTTAAAGGAGTAAGAGTTCTTCGAGGATTCCATCCAATGATCTTCTTGTAAAAGTGAATAAGATGCCACTTCATAACTTCTTTATCAGCATAATTACAATCTTCAAGAGCCTATGGAAGTTCTTCCCTCGTCTTAAGTAGTTCAGCCTCTATTAATCTGACATATTCCCTTGAAGGAGGAGGATCATATACTTCTACAGCCATAGCTAGCATTAGGATCAATTGCAGCTTCAACATCAAAATCCAATTTTTCAATGATAGGTTGCACTTGATGATTGAAGATGAATATGGAATGGGGCTGATGCACAACAAATGAGAATGTGTGATTAGACTCAACAGAGAACTCCCTTGTCCATGGGTAGACCATGTTGAAAGGAGTTTCCTAAGTAAAGCATGAATGGTTCAGAGTTTGATAACAATGCCCTCTCTCATGATGAACTGCGTCTGCAATGGGCTTCTTATCAGGTTCCAGACTAGAGCAATGAGCTTTAAGTATGTAGAACCTTTTTATAGTAGACCAATCTAGACTCGTAAGCTTGGTCTTATTCATCAGAGCTTCAAGCTCATGCTTAAAGATCCTTTTCGGGCAAGCCTTCATATATCTAGTTGGTGGAGCATCTTCATCTTCTTCAATTAACAACTCTTTGCCTTTGTAGCAATTAACTTGGTATAAAATTGGCTTGTAAACTACTATTTAAAATCAAGTGTCTAGAGTAGCTAGGTAGGAGAATTGTGACCTAAGCATGAAAGGCATATGAGTGTTGAGTTTTTCGATCCTTTTGAATGAAGCTCTTCTTGATCTAATTTCTTCCTTATAAGCAGATAATTTCATTCTAAGCTAAGGGCCATAGTCTGATTGCTCCTAGTCATTAAAGCTTGGACTTTCCTTAGGTGCTTCTAGATTAATGTCCTCGGTCTGAAAAGTCTCACCAGAATTAGTATGATCCCAAGGAAGAACACCATTCAGGGCACAAATGAGACCCATCAATTGTTAAAGATCTAGGGGAGTAGAGAAGGACATCTCAAAATGTTATGCTTACCTACATTTCTAGACAATGGTGTTAGGAGGATATTCCTTTCTTGTTATTGACTTATGCTCAAAGACAAGATTGTTTGGGTTAGGAGCAACAATCTATCTAATGAGGAACTGTTGAAAAACTGGTTCTATTTTCCCGTAGCACCATAGAGCATCTACCTCTTCATCAAGGTGCTCTTCCCTAATGTAGTTGTAGGGATAATTGAAAGGACCTATCCCATGGAAGTCTTCTTTCCATAGGTTTAGCAGACTGAGCTTATCTAACTCCACTTCTTGCATTTTAGAATGCAGAATATGAGAACCAACCACTCCTTTTTCTTTCCAAACTTTGTTGCAAGTTTTCCATTCTAAGACTTTGTATCCTCTGAAACCATGATATAGTCTGGTGTTGAGGTTGGGATGTATAGATACACTTGGTTGAGTTTGAAAAGGAGGTCTTGAAGGCAAGATCCACTCTATTTCTTGTTGTTTAGTTGTCCTCAACAATCGTTTGTCAAGTATGGTGAGGAGATCTGTCAATTTGATTGGCTCCTTAGTGAGTTGTATAATCTTCCTCTGTTCTAGACTTACAATTATAGCCTCTATAGACATAGACTCTAGCACTACATAAGCTTTTTCCATGAGCCTGAGTATGTCTTCATCCAATACATCAGACTGTGTAGCATCAATGATCAACTCATCAACTTCAGTCACTTGTCTTGGATACACTTGTTATGCACCAAGGTTTGTATGTACTATATCATCATTAGCTCTTGCAAGAGATGCTTCAATAAGAGACTGAAGCATGGCCTCCTCAAAAGCATCCTTTCAGTAGGATCCATGTCTTCGGGAATAGTGACAACTTCCTTCTTCGTTAGTTTTTCTACAGCATATAAAGACAAAGTGCAATTACATGCTCCTTGGCAGATTGAACTCTTTTAAGTTCCTCCATCTCAACCCTTTTCAGCTCTTGCTCAGATTATGCTTGGATTGATTCAACAATTACAACTTCAAGCACTAGCTCACCATCTATATCCATCGTGGTGGCCCCCTCAGTAGATTTTCTTAAGGCTTCCTCTACAGATAAAGTCATCAAATATTCTAGAACAACCTGTGGAAGCAAAGCTTCATGATGAATCAAAAATGATTCAAAGGAGTTTTGATGATAACAATGATGACAACAAAAGATGATGACAAAGGTGATGAACAAAAAGCTCAAAAGATCAAAGAACAACTCAAGTGAATCAAAGAACAACTCAAGTGAATCAAAGAACATCTCAAGTAAATCAAGAACAAGTCAAGAGTTCAAGAATCAAGAAGAATTCAAGACTCAAGAAGAAAGCCTACAATCAAGAATCAAGGTTCAAGATTCAAGATCTCAAGAATCAAGATCAAGATTCAAGACTCAAGATTCAAGAATGAAGAAAAGACTCAATCAAGATAAGTATTAAAAAGTTTTTTCAAAACATTGAATAGCACATGAGTTTTTGACAAAACCTTTACCAAAGAGTTTTTACTCTCTGGTAATCAATTACCATAGTGTTGTAATCGATTACCAATAGCAAAATGAGTTTGAAAAAGTTTTCAAACTGAATTTACAACGTTCCAAATATTTTCAAAAGGCTGTAATCGATTACAATGTTTTGGTAATCGATTACCAGTGTCCTTGAACGTTGAAATTTAAATTTAAATGTGAAGAGTCACATTGTTTCACTCAAAAGCTTTGTGTAATCGATTACACTTATTTGGTAATTGATTACCAGTGTTTGTTTCTGAAAAATCTAAAGATGTAACTCTTCAAAAAGGTTTTGACTTTTTCAAATGGGTTTTAAGTTTTTCTAAAAGTTATAACTCTTCTGAATGTCCTTCTTGACCAGACATGAAGAGTCTATAAAAGCAAGGCTTTGTTTTGCATTTTCAATCAATCTCTTACAATCCTTTACAAGCCTTGAATCTCTTTAAACTTCTTCTTCTTCTTTGTACCAAAAGCTTTCTGAAGTTTTCTGGATTTCTAAACCTTGAAAACTTGTGTTATTCATCCTTTTCATTCTCTTCTCCCTTTGCCAAAAAGAATTCGCCAAGGACTAACCGCCTGAATTCTTTTTGTGTCTCTCTTCTCTCTTTTCCAAAAGAAGGAAGGACTAACCGCCTGAATTCTTTTGTGTCTCTCTTCTCCCTTGTCAAAGAATTCAAAATCACATAGTCTGAGAATTCTTTTGATTCTTCCCATTCCCTAATACAAAAGCGTTCAAAGGTTTAATCGCCTGAGAATTCTTTTGTATCCCCATTCACAAAGTATCAAAGGTGTAACAGCCTGAGATCTTTGTCTTAACACATTGGAGGGTACATCCTTTGTGGTACAAGTAGAGGGTACATCTACTTGGGTTTGACTGAGAACAAGAGAGGGGACATCTCTTGTGGATCAGTTCTAGTGAAGGGTACATCCACTAGGTTCAAAGAGAACAAGGGAGGGTACATCCCTTGTGGATCTTTGCTTGTAAAAGGTTTTTTACAAGGTTGAAAGAAATCTCAAGGACCGCAGGTCGCTTGGGGACTAGGGGTAGGCACGGGTTTGTGCTGAACCAGTATAAAAATTCTTGTGTGTTTGTTTTCTTCTTCCCTACTCTTTTACTTTCCGCTGTGCATTTAATTTTCGCTTTTACTTTCTGTTAAGTTTCTCTTCTACTCCTCATTCTCTTAACAATTTAGTAAAAGCCTTAAAAGAGTAATTTTAATTGGTAAAGTTTTAGGAATAATTAATTCAACCCCCCCCCCCTTCTTAATTATTCTGAGGCCACTCGATCCAACACAACCTCTACTAGATTGTCTTTAGACTCCTTCCCTACTAAGGCAGCAAGTCTTTCTTCTTCTGCCAACTTTTTCTTATGCTTTTCAATAAACAAAGTTTTAATGGAGGCAAGGACACCTTCTAGTTCCAAGGCTTCCTTCCCTTCCAAAGTTTCATCCAACTTGACCTTATTACATGCTTCTTCCAGAGACTTCTTCTTAGCCTTAGCAAAGGCTTCAACTTTCTTTTTGTTAATGGGAGAAAGAGCAGGTTTAGGTTGGGTTTAAGGAGGTGGGGACTAAAGTGGAAGGGCTAGAGAGGGTGAGTGTTGAGTGAAGTACATGAAACACTAGAAAGAAGGGTTGAACAGTGTGATGGATAAAAACTCAGTCATTTAAAAACTTTGAAAGCTTTTCTCAAACATATATCAATGAATGACGGGTTTCATCCAAGTAACTTATAGAAAAGAACTAGTTATATAGAAGAAGTAAAAAAAACACAAAGGTGTTATACTGGTTCAACCCAACTCTTGGGCTTCAAAACATGAAAAGTTCCACTAATTAAATCTTTGATTACAACCAAGTATTCTCTATGCCACTTTTGGCTACAACGAGTAATCTCTACGCAACTCCTAGTACTGCCCTTAATCTCCCCCTGAGATTAAGACCTAAGTATTCATTGTCACTAAGCCACTCATAGCTTTCACAAATGATATATGTTTGATAGAAAATATATTATAATCACTCGAAGAGTGTTTACATAGTATGCTCGAATACAATAGAAACTTTCTAACTTAGCAGAGCTAAGGTTCACTCAATTCGCTCAAGTTTCTTTCGTCCAAGAAAACTAACAGAATTACTACACTTTATTCGTTTTGTCTCAAATGATTCTCTTGTTATTCAACAACATTAACACAATAATCTCCAAGCTTTATATAGACTTTAGAGCTTCAATCCATTGAGAGATCTCAGCTAGTCATTGTCTAATAGCTTAGGCGCATTACATCAAGTTGTTACTGTGCAGAAAGAGTATGGGGGCCACAAAATTTTTTTGCAACATATCTTCAGAGAAGTACAACTTGCCAGTGTCGCCTTGTGCTCAAAGCTAACTTTTAGCAGACATATCAAATATAATGTTAACAGCATAAGACAAAGTGAATTAAGAATGTCAAGACAAGACAATTTCAATTTTCCCTTTTGTGCGTTATGGCATGAATTGCTTATTGAACCTATGGTGTTACTTTTTGATGATTACTTTCAGTACTTGAGGATTGAATAAATATTACATTGCCTTTATACTATGTGCCAAGTGTTGAAGCACTTGTCTTCTTGGAACTGGGTGCAGAGGTAGTATCATCCAATGATTGATACTTTAGCTATCGTCCAAAGCATTTCTACTCATGCTTTCTGCTTGTATCTTATAGAGATATATAAACCTGTAGCTTAAGCATGAAGGGTTAACACATAAAATTTATACTTTGTTAACATCAAAAACTTAGGGATTTAATTGTTTAGTATAGTTCAATATAACTTGGACGCAACCAAACTTATCAATCTCCTTTTTTTTGGTGATGACAACCAGTATAAATTTTGATACCAAAGAAAATAAGATGAAGTGATTAAGATCAAGATAACATAAGTGTTTAGAGTGTACTATCTTTAACCACTTACCCTTTGTTTGTGTATCTGAAGAATATAAATTTGATGTACAACAAACTTGTTAAGCATCAAAGCATAAGGAGATCTTTCAAAGACGTTATTAGAGCAAATATGTTATTAGAATGCATAAGCAGATTACGTTGAGATAAATAGGGCACTCCTTGAGTTCATTAACTTATGCATGTATCAGATAATATGTATTAATCAGAGCATGCATAGCATATTTGTAGAGAAATTAAAAAGCATGAAAGCACATATATGTGACCACCAGAACACTTGTTTTATTAAAAAGGCAGGTAAATACAAGTGTTTACAAATCAAAATTCCTATTCTACTTTATCCCCTATTGTCATTATTAAAAGACTTGGGTTTGAAGAGAAAAAGGAAATGACTTGACCATCATCGTCAACCTTTAGTGGACAGAGGTTGAGGAATGGGAGGTGGTGACTTTGGTGGCAAATGCGGAGGCACGAGCACAAGATCAACAGTTATTGCAAGTGTAGGAACCTCAGGATGAGGTTGTACAATAGTAGTTGGTGGTGACGGGGGTGTTTGGATGAATGGAGGCAACCTTTGTTCCACCATCAAATTCATGTTAAAGAGCACAAAATCATTGAAGGATTTGAGTGAAGACTCCAAAGTGTTCTTAATCAGCAAATTAGTCTCCATGCATTAAGCTAAGGACCTTTTTTTCATGGTCTCTTCTAGGTTGTCCTGTTGAAGGCACACGAATTCTCTCTTCAGACAGACCAGTTGGAGCAAAGGTGGTCAAAGGAGTGATCTCGCGAGGTGTATTGGAAATGCTGATAGTTGCTAAGGTATCTTCAACAATTTGTGGAGGTTGTGAAGTAACTTCAGTCAGCGCAGGTTCAACAACATCGACCTGAGGTCCAAGATGTGCATGAAGAATTTTGAACAACTCTTCAAATTCAAGCTTTTCCTATTGCTGTTTGGCTTTAACCTCTTTTTGCATCTCCATCAATTGATAGTTTACTTTGTCTTGTTTCCTCTAAAGTTCAACCGCCATTCCTTGACCTAGAACCCAAGGGTTCTAATCAAGAAAGAATGGATGCTCTTTAAGTGTAGGAAACCTTGCCCAAGCAATGACAATGGCTTTTCTCATTGTAGCTTTAAAGTACTTATGAAAGTCAAAGACAAACCGAGAATGAATAGGAGGAGTATCTTGGATTAAGCATTGATAAAACTCATTGTCTCCTTGCCTCAGGAAGCACATCTACTAATCATTGAAGTGATAAATCTTGGCTGGATGCAAGATCGGCACCATACGCATTTGATTGAAGTTGTCTTCCTTATCATAATCTGATATGGACGCAAGACGATAGTTTTCATACATGTCTTTAAAATAAAAGAGCATGGCATTATTTTGATCAAACTCAACACTAGACTTTAATGCAATAGTCTTCGTAACAACATCCCTTGTAAAGTACTTGCTTTAATCATAAGGCA
Source organism: Glycine max (assembly GCF_000004515.6). Lineage (NCBI taxonomy): Eukaryota > Viridiplantae > Streptophyta > Magnoliopsida > Fabales > Fabaceae > Glycine > Glycine max. The sequence continues at coordinate 33,986,851 of NC_038255.2, forward strand.
ACATTGTCTTTTGGGCCTTGATGAGGCATAGGCTTGTTGTGAGGAGGAACCTCGCCTTTCTTCTTTGTGGGATCCAATGGTGGCAACCTCGGAGCTATTCGATCAGGCATGAACTTGATGGTGGTGGTGCGTCTGATGTGAATACCGGGAGGATAGCTTAGCCATTGATCAGTTAAGCCACATTGCATCATTGTCATCCTAACATTATATTCGTCCTTGGTGAGAGGGAGAACTTAATGGCCATAGGCTAATGGAATGAACTTGGACATAGGGGTGAATAGTTGGATGTGCTTTGGACGCAAAAAAAATGTGGCAGGAAATCATTAGAGGATGGATCAATTTGTTGCGCGTCAATCATGCGAAACCATCCAATGATGTCCTTGTCATGGCTCACCTTTTCTCTCCAGGCCCCAGAAGGAATCTTGTAGATATTTTTACGTTGAGCCATGATAGATGAAGGCTTGGATACCTTAGGGTGAAGTCGCTTCCACTTTGGTGGAGGAAGAACTTCGATCCTTGTAGGTGGACCCAGCTTAGTAATGGATGATGTAGCTTGAGAATCATGGTGTATAAACGGAGGGTAAGTGACTTCTTATTCTTCTTCTATTTCAAGAGGAAATTGTGTCCCATCAATTGTAGGTTGGAATTCCGCATCCAATTTTCTTTGAATGTTGTAGGCATTCTCAACAAGAAAGGCAATGGGAAAACGGAAACTGGTAATGTCTTCGGTAGTGGGGTTGAGGTCTACAGCAGGTGGGCGTTGATGTTGAAAGCGATCAAGGTGAATGGGAGATGGAGGTGTTTCATACTGAACTTCATCATCTATATCGATAGTGGATTCAGTTCTCTTCTTCTTCCTAAGATGGATTGTCTCAATTCTTCACAGGCTTCTCTCAAACTGTTGAACAATTAAAGTCTGTTGTCAAACTGATGGAATATCAGCTGGTGGAGGATTGTTGGTAGCATCAGTGGCAATGGAGGATTCTTCACCCTCTGGATGTTTAGGACACTGGGATTCTCACTTTTCTTGCTTGTTAGTACAAGGTTGAGTAGGATGGTGTAGGTTGAGGTTGAGGATGTTTGATCATAATGGTTGGCCTTTTGGTTGCAGATCTAGATTCTGATTCAGACTTAAATGTTAGAGCCTTCCTCTTTTGAGATGTTATAGGCTCTTACAACTTTGGGTCTAATGGAGTTGTTTCTTTGAATTTTTGGCTTGGTTAGAGGGTTTTAGTTCAGATAATTGATGTATAAAATATATTAGACATGCACACAAAGGCAAATGTACCTCACGCAATAGTAACAGTGGACTCAAGAGTCCGAATATCTAACCCAAAGGACCAGTTGTATTCCCAATTAGTAAGCTTATTAAACTAACAATATAATTGATTTAAAAAGAGGTTTGAAATACTTTTGTAGTTCTAGTTCTTATAATAAATTAGTTAAATGAATATAAAAAGAGATTTAAGTGATGATAAGAATGATCATGGGTTATGATTCACTAGTATCAATTTTTCCTCAATCCTAGTCCTAATGAAATTCCTTTCCATATTAATTACTAATTCCCAAAATTAACTAAAGTCTATTATCAAGGTCATAAGATGTTCTTTGCCTTAAGTCAATGCCCTAATGATTACGTATCTATCAATTTAAGTCAAAGGATAAGATCAATTCTAGGAATGATTAATTAAAGATTAACAGTGGACTCAAAAGTCCAAATATCTAACCCAAAGGATCAGTTGTATTCCTAATTAGCAAGCTTATTAAACTAACAATATAATTGATTTAAAAAAAGGTCTAAATTGTTGGATCAAGTGGCCTCAGAATAATTAAGAATGGGGGTTGAATTAATTATGAACGTGCCTTGACTAATTAAAAATTTATCCTTCTTAATGTTACTAGATTCAATTAGGCTTTACTACTAAGTTATGAGAAAGTAAAGAACAGAAACAATAACTTAGACAAAAGTAAAACGAAAATAAAAAGTGCACAGTGGAAAAATAAAGAGTGTATGGAAGAAGAAAGCAAACACAAGATTTATACTGGTTCGGCCACAACCCGTGCCTACGTTCAGTCCCCAAGCAACCACCGGTTCTTGAGATTTCCAATAACCTTGTAAAATCCTTTACAAGCAAGATCCACAAGGGATGTACCCTCCCTTGTTCTCTTTGAACAACCAAGTGGATCTACGCTCCACTTGAACTGATCCACAAGAGATGTACCCTCTCTTGTTCTCAGTATTACAACCCAAGTAGATGTACGCTCTACTTGTACCACAAAGGATGTAACGCTCCAATGTGTTAAGACAAAGAATTCTTAGGCGGTTAGTCCCTTGAATCTTTGTAAGGGGAAACAAAAGATATCTCAGGCGGTTAGTCCTTTGAAATCTTTTGTTCAGAGGGAAAAGGAAGAATCAAAAGAATTCTCAGGCGGTTAGTCCTTTGAATCTTTTGGCAAGAGGAAGAAGGAAGAATCAAAACAATTCTTAGGCGGTTAGTCCTTTGAATCTTTTGGCAAGAGGGAGAAGGAAGAAAAGATAGCACACTTTTGTTTTCGGCAGAATTTACACTTGCAAAAAAACAAAGTTTTGAAACCGAAGTTTAGAAATCTCTTTGGCAAGAGTTTTTGCAAAGAAAGACAATGGGCAATGGTCAAAAAAGATTTGAAAGAGATATGTGTTTTTTGGATCATTGTAAAATGCGTGCCAAGGTCTTGCTTTTATAGACTCTTCATGTCTGGTCAAAAAACCATTGGAAGAGTTATGACTTTTGAGAAAATCATGTTAAGAGTTATAACTCTTAAATTTTTCTTCAACACTATTCACCGTTAATCGATTACCACAATGGTGTAATCGATTACACAATGTATTTTATGAAAAGTTATGACTCTTCACAATTGGATTTGAATTCCAACGTTCAGATTCACTTGTAATCGATTACTAATATAGTGTAATCGATTACACTATTTGAAAATCATTTTGGAACATTACAAATCATTTTGAAAATATTTTGAAAACCAATTTGGTCACTGGTAATCGATTACTACTAACTGGTAATCGATTACCAGAGAGGAATCACTCTGGTAACTTAGAAAATTTGAGAAAATTCTTTTGTAAAACAAAACTGTGCTATTTGGTTTTTGAAAAATTCTTTTAATACTTATCCTATATGAAGTCTTGACTTGTTGCTTCTTGATTTCTTCTCTTGAATCTTGGATTGGATTCTTGATGCTTGATCTTGAAGTCTTGAATCAATCTTGAATCAATCACTTGGGCTTTTGGCATCATCAAAATTGTTTGGTTCGTCATCATGAAGCTTGCTTCTACATAAATATTTTTGTGGTTCTAGTTCTTATAATAAATTAGTTAAATGAATATAAAGAGAGATTTAAGTGATGATAAGAATGATCATGGGTTATGATTCACTAGTATCAATTTTTCCTCAATCTTAGTCCTAATGAAATTCCTTCCCCAATTAATTACAGATTCCAAAAATTAACTAAAGCCTATTATCAAGGTCAGAATATGTTCTTTGCCTTAAATCAATGTCCCAATGATTATAGATCTATCGATTTAAGTCAAAGGATAAGATCAATTCTAGGAATGATTAATTAAAGATTAACTAATCTATTGGAGATTACCCAAATTGTTTGATCATGCAATTTGGTGCAAAAACATTCTCTACCTAGGTCTACCAATTACATGCAGATGATTACTACTATGCAATTGATTGAGTATTACAATGGTCAGTTCCAAATAAACATTAAATTAAGGAAGAAAATTAATTACAATAAAAAAGGAGGAATTCCATTAAGAACAAGAAGAGGAGTGCATTTGGACAGTTACATCATAATCCCCGAAATAGGGGGTTTAGCCACTTATGATTAGAGAAAAACTAGCAATCCTATAAAGAGTAAACATAGACATACCGATAGGTAGGAACAATGATCATGATCCATCCTGTCGTAGCCTACCGTACGACGGGACGATGAAGGAAAATAAAAGAAGGTGTCTTCTAAAAAAGAAAACGAGTGGGAGTCACCATCAACATTTATTCAAGGAAAACATTAGAAAAAAACCAAAAGAGGTCTGCGGATTTTGAAAAGAAGGGTTCAGTAGTTGTTTATGTATAGGGAAGGTATTAGCACCCCACGCGCCCATCACAAGGGACGACAACCTTTAATCAAGTGTGTAAAAATATGACTTCAAAATTATTTATTTTTCCTCTTTTATTTATTATTTATTATTTTTTTTAATCGACAAGGGTGTTGCCCTAGCTCCTACGTATCCCCGGGTGCAATGAGGAAATCAGACCTACGTAGTTCTTTAAGTCTGAACATTTGTGTGTTAAATTGATTTTATGTTTTTGAAAGATTTATTTTAATTGTGAGCAAAGATTTGTTAAGGCGTTGGACCTTGAAACGATCTCAAGTGATATTTGATAAAAAGAAGTTTGGTTTGTGAATTGATTTCCTTTTCATTTTATTTGTGTTTATTAGTTTCTAGTCTCATAAAAGAAAAGAAAATGATTTCACGGCACTGATGATCAGCTAGAATTAAGCTTTACAAACAAAATGAAATTACCAACGAAAAAAAGGAGAAGATGAATACATACATAATGTCAAAGAGGACCCATAAGGGCACATGGATTATATTCATCTCTTAAGAAAAGAAAAGAAAAAAATAACTAACCGACTGTTGCACAGGGTACAAGGCTAGCAAGAGAAATAGTGTAGGAAATGATCTACGGTTGCAATTCGATAGCGCATCGGCTTTGCTTTTTCCCTTTTTCTTTTTCTTCCTTCATTTTTCCTTCCTCCACAGATTTTCTCAACCCTTAAACCCCTCCCCCAGCATGGCTATTTATAGGAATAAGGCCATTTGGGGCAGGGGAAGCTCGCCCAGGCGAGCTGGTTACTTATGGTTGAAGGAATTAGCTCACCCAGGCAAGCTGATTGCTTAGGCTTGAAGGCATTTCATGGCCCAGGCGAGCCAAATGCTAGCCTGGGCGAGCTTGGGTCCAGAAAAATCCACAAAATGACCCTTTTGCCCCCTTTCCCTTGTATCTTTTTGTTTTCTTGATCAAAACCCAAAGTGATCCCTGGCTTTGCGCTCTAACCAGTGCCAAACACCATAATTCAACCGTCAATGATCAAAACATCACAGGTGAATGATAAAACATCATACCCGAATGAAATTAGGGTCTGACACATCCTAACGGTGTTTTCCATGCTCTCCAGCTTTCAAAAGCCATTAAGGTTCTCTCAAATTTGTAAAAGACAAGAATAAAATTGAATTCATCTTTTTACAAAGCACACTACGACCATGGTGAATTCACCACAGCCGTGGCCAAAAGTGACGTTGAAACCTTGGGTCAGTATGGATTGACCATGGTCCTCTTGGTTGACCACGACCCTCACGAATTGACCATGACCATTATCAATTGACCTATCTTGGTTGGCCATGGCTTTCATGAGTTAACCACGACCCTCATCAGTTGGCCACGACCCTTATTAGTTGACCACAAACCTCATCAGTTGACCATGGTCATTGTTGGATTTTGACATTATTTTGCAAGACTGTTATCACTTTATTGTGGTCGTGTTGATTACCATAGTCATGGTAAATGTACCACACCTGTAATCAAGTGTAGAGTCTTCAAATCTTCATAAATTTATGCAATCTCCATCTTTTTCACTCAATTGAGTGGTTGTGCTTTTGCAATACAAAACTAGTGTTAAAATGTGAGTTTTGTTGAGAATATACATGCAAAATGACACAATAACTAATACAAAATACCACTCATGAAGGGGTTTATCAATGTTAGTGAGGGTGGGTCTTTTCTTTTTATGGTAAGTTTGGGTCTGGGTTAGTTGGGTTTAGGTTAGGATTGGGCTTGCTCCCCCTACATTTGTTGAGATGTAGATCCAAACTCAAGATCATTAGATTGATCTTGAGTGCCCATCATTTGACTAACTGCAGATTGTGGTTCCTTCTTGGTTTCTTTCTTGAACTTTCTCTTAATATGCTTTTAAGCATACTCTGCGAAATTATCAATAATTCCTATCTTTACAGAGGTCGCACCTTTTAACTAAAAGGCTCCAGCAGACGGTGCTATCCCAAACACATTAACTCCAACATTCCTTATAATCTGAGTGAACAACATACCAAAGGGAATAAGGTTTTTCTTGAGTTCAGGGTTGAATCGATGCTTGAAGGCCTGCATTCAATAGATAAGAATGACTTTAGGAAGGTTCACCTTTTCACCAACCATCACCTTGTATATGTTGAACCTATCCTTGCCGCTAACATAGTTTTTAGGCCCAAGTCTAAGCATCATCATGTTAAATAGGAAACTATGGATGAGTTTGCACTTGTAGGTTAGGTTTGTAGTCCTTAGAAACTTGATCATAATAGCCCTATTGTTTAACGTCCATTTGAAAAAACTTTATATTTCTATAAGCAACGAAAGCAAGCATGATTCTTATAACTTCAAGTCTAGCAACATGAGCAAAAGTTTATGTGAAATCTATACTTTCTTGTTGGTTATAGCCTTGAGCTACTTAGACAACTTTGTTACTTATCACCTTACCTTGTTCATCCAATTTATTTTTGAATCAAACACATTACATTCTATTTGCTAAGGCCTATAAGATCAATCTCATACAAGTTGTTGTGTCGTCTGGCAATGAAGAATGACTTGCCATCTTTTGTCTTGATTATACATTGGTATTTTTGAAAGACACAATATAATCACTATCACAAAATTGACTTATGCTCAATAGATTATATTTTAGTCCTTCAACATATAAGACGTTGTATGTGGAGGCTAGATAAGGAATACCAATTTTACCTATACCAGTGATATTTCCTTTGCCTATGCCTCAAAAAGCAACAATTCCTTCTTCAATTGGTTTTAGGTCGAGGAACATAAGCCTTTCCTCTGTCATGTGTGGTGAGCAACCACTGTCCAAGTATCAGCTTAAACCCTAGTCTTTTCCTACCCAAATATTTTTGGGTCCAATAACATTAGTAACCTTAGACATTTGCTTCTTTTTATGGATGCATATGAAATTAGAGTGTCCAGACTTACCACAAAATTCACATTTGTCTAAATCAAACTATGACTTAGAGGGTGATGCCCCTTTCTCTATACCTAAACTAGACTTATCAAGGGGATGTTGATGAAATTTTAAAAACATGATTAATGTGTTTGAGCTTTCCAAAAACTTCCCAAAGTCTTTTGTAAGACAAGCTACTTCCTTTCTTAGTTTTTCTATTATAGTGGATTCATCTTATTGGCTTGAATCAGACTATCATCTAGAATATGGTTTTTATTTTCCAGAACTTCATTTGATTTCTTTAACTCAGTGTTTTAAAAAACAAATGTTTTATATTTTTCTTTATACTTTTTGCACTGAAGAGAAATCATATGATAGTTCTAAAGAAGGACATGATAGAGCATATATTCTCCATCATCTGATGAAGCACTAAAAGAGCTATCAAATTCAGAACAAGTTTCTACCTCAACTTTTTTGTTTGTATATGCCATTAGAAAAATGTTAACGTGTTCATCATCTAAAACGTTACTCTTCTCACTATCTGAGTCGTCCTAGGTGACCATCAAACTTTTCTTTTTCTTGTCACTAGAATATTTTTTCTTCTTTAGCTGGGACACTCAGCCTTCATATGTCTAGGTTTCCGACATTCGAAGTAGATGATCTCATTGCTTTCCTCCTTGTATTTCTTCTTGAATCTTGTGTCCTTTCTTTTGGAGGAGTGTTGAAACTTTCCTTTCTTTTTCATCATTTGTTTGAACTTTCTAGACATGAGAGTCATTTCATCATCTATGGAATCTCCATAACTATTGTTTGAACTAGCCATTTGCACTTTAAGATCTTTAGAGAAGCTCATCTTTTCTTTTCTTCTGGAGCTAGTCTCTTCATACTTAAGGGCAACATAATCTTTCTTTGGTAGATGATCTAAGTTCGGAAGATGGACTTCATGAACTCTTAGGAAGTTCATCCCATGCTAGATTTTTCATATTTCTAGCTTCTTGGATGGTTGTTTTTGGTTCCCATACCTTGGGAAAGCTATCTAGGATCTTCAGATTTATCCGAGCTTTGGTGAAGGTGTGCCTTAGAGCTTCAAGATCATTTAGAAGCACTTGAAGTCTTCTAAACATATCATCCACATGTTCTCCTTCTTTCATGGGGAAGCTCTCATAATGCCTTGTTAGTGTGACAATTTTTCTTAATTGAACATCTTTTGTCCCTTCATAATTGATGTTCAGTGAGTCCCAGATCTCTTTGGTTGTCTTTAGTCTACAGATCTTGTTATACTCATTGTTGGACAAAGCACATCTCAGAGTATAATGAGCTTTTGTATTTAGCTCCATTATAGCAAAGTCTGTATCTGTCCATTCTGCTTCTGGTTTAGGAATGAGTATGTCTCCATTTGTAATGATCAACCCGAGTCTGTATTAAGTGGACTTGATGTACACCTTCATTCTATCCTTCTAGTAAGGATAATCCTCTCCTATGAAGCTTGGTGGCCTCATGAAGGATGCTTCCTTAGTAATGAACTGATCGTTGTTGTTGTTATCTACCATTAGAATCTTTTCCTTTAGACCATATCAAGTGCTCAACCCTTAGAAGTTGAGCTTTGATACCAAACTATAAAGACAAATATCTCAAAAAGGAGGGATGAATTGTGATTTTAGAAATCTTTAAAGCCTTTTTTTGTGAAAAAACAAAGCTAGTTTCTGAAGAGAAACTTTGTAAGACAGATAACAAATTTTCGTATATACACTTTCAGATGTTGAAACGATTTTGCAAAGCAGACAAAGTTTTTTGAACAAAATTAACTCAAATCCTAGGTCAGTTTAAAGTAAACAAGAAATGAAAACATATAAGACACAAAGATTTATATTAGTTCATCTTGACCACTGTGACTATGCCCAGTTCTTGACTAACCAACAAGTATCACTAACTTCAATAAGTTACAAGTATTAATCATTGCCACTTCTGGCTCTATAACTCAAGCTCTACACCAAGTTTGTTACAATCTAATATTCTTTGTCCTACCAAGCTACAATTGGCTCTATACAAATCAAACATACTTGTTGTTTGTTTGCACCATGACTAATTGTTAATCGTCTTACAAATGGATATACAATCTTAGCACTTAGCCATTTCTATCAAGGTGTTTAAGTTGTTTTGAGAGCTTTTTTGAACTATACAAGAATTTACAGAAAGCTTTTTATCGAAAGAATTTGAGTGAAAGCATGTAGGTTCGTAACCATATCTTCAAAGCTTCTAGTATTGATAGACCTTCTTTAAAGTGTTTATTTTCTCTAAACAGATACATTTCTTCACTTGAGCTTGCGTCTAAAGAATGTGATCATTGGAACATTTAATGCATGTACTCTTCATGCTAGAAAACCTCTCTTGTGAGCTTTCATGTTGATCACTATAGCAGAAAACCACTTGCTTTAAGCCAACACTATACTTGTTTCTATGAGATTTGATAAAAATATACATGTTTTTCTTTTGTTTTCATACATTATTTTTATATCATTTTTGTCAACATTATACAACTTTATCTCTTTGTGTTGTCCTTAATGTGCCCTTCTCATTTAACACTTTTCTTCTTGTCAAAATATTAAACGATATTGATCAACCCGGGAAACACTATGTAACATTAGGTAAACATCAATTGAGTTTTTTTTTTTTTTTTTGTTATGTTTTGAAAATGGAGGAGGTATGTATGATTTCATCAAACCTTAGGAGATGTTTGTGTAATTTACTTTATTTTTAAATATATAAATTATATTTTAAATTTGTAATAAATAATTTATACTTTTTTAAAGTACAAATAATTATGCTTTTGTATTATTAAGAAAAAAATTGTAGCTCCACCGTACAAATTGGAAATCTTAACTTATGATATAACCAGACATTTTTATTAGACAAGTTGGCAAGTACAATAATCTAAGCAACATGGGTGTTAGGTTAGAGTCCCAAGATTAATCCGAACAAGTTGCGTGTACCTGCTGTCACTACTCCCTAAGGAAAACCAGAACAACACAGTTGTTCCTATTAGAAATACGCCCACATCAATCCACGCCACCCCTGTCAAAATCAATCCCCAGATACCATTCCCCTTCCTATAACAAACACAAAACAACCCAATCATTGTTTGTTCACATCCGAATCCACAACACACTGTTAATAATTATTCTGATTCACGAAAAACAGGAAAACCCCAAAACTCTCTTTGTTCACAATGGGCACAGAGACCTCATCGGTAGATATTTCGGAACCCCTGCTCTTGGATCCTCACGGGAACGAGGAAAAGGAAGAGTATTTGCGCGAAGAGGTTCCGGAGTGGAAGGAGCAGATAACGATAAGAGGGTTGGTGGTGAGTGCTGTGTTGGGGAGCTTGTTCTGCATCATCACCCACAAGCTAAATCTCACCGTTGGGATCATCCCTTCTCTTAATGTTGCTGCTGGCTTGTTGGGGTTCTTCTTTGTGAGGACCTGGACTGGGTTGTTGACCAAGATGGGATTTTTCACCAAGCCCTTTACTAGGCAAGAGAACACTGTTATTCAGACCTGTGTTGTTGCTTGCTATGGCCTTGCCTTCAGTGGTATCTCTCTCTCTCTCTCTCATTACCTGCTTGATTGTTTTGGATTCAATTGTTAAGCCTAGGATCAAGGTTTATTACCGGTCGCGTTGCGGTTGTGTGTTTGTTGATATTGCGGCAAATCGTGGACAAATGTGGCTGATGCGATCCCAATTGTGGTCGCGTTGCGGTTGTGGACAGTTAAAAGTCCTTGATGTTCCGGCCCATATCATGGTCGCGGACCATTTTATAAAACCTTGGTAGCAATCAAGGTTTTAAAAATGGTTCGCCACTACGTGGAGGCTTTTTTAGAGTCTTTGCTCAGTTTTTTTGCAATATATCAAGGTTGGGAAGTGAATCCTTGATGGGAATGTTCTTGTGGATTTTTTTCTGTTGAAGTCACTTTAGAACTTTCTTGGAAAAAGTTGGCTTTGTTTGTTTTCTGCTATTTGGATGTGCTTCTGTTTTCTTTAAGTGTTATGTGCTGTACGAGCTTGGTGCTTTGTTTGGAAGATATGTCTCAGCTTGGAGTTAGTTTTGTGAAGGTTAGAGGCTTACAGAGTTTTGTGGAAGAGATAGAGTGAATTGACAATGGAGTAGGAAATGAACATAGCTTCCTTCTACAGTCTAGAAGATTTAATTTGTATGTTTTTAGTTTTATTTTCTTAGAATAGTAATAAACTACATTGATAGCATGGATCAACTGGCTCAGTGTTGTTTCAATTTAATCCGTGGTCTTGAAATTGTGTCTTGGATATACAACTATGTTAAATACCCTTGAGGAAGACCTTTATTTCTCTTTCTCATAGTGATACTATCTAACTTAAACAAAATTGTTTCTTGTAGAAGATATCTTTGGCTTATACTAATACAGAATAATAGTAATAATAAACTAGCAAGATTTCATTTGTGTTCAAATTCATCTAATTTAACTGCCTTAGTAAAGAAATCTATTGAAAAGCTTTATAATAACACTGATAAATTCTCTCTGCCAAAGGGAAAAAAAAGTAGTGAATGTTGAAATGAAATGTGGTTATTTATTGTACATGGTAAAAGTATTTTGTTAGACACAATTTCTGTTGTTCTATTGCTGTCTCAACTCTAGTTAAGCAATTAAAATCACTTGGTCATGAGAGTTGCTTCTTATATTGGTGAGATCTTTTTCCCCATAAATTTCTCTAACGTACAAACTGTGATGTTGTTGACAGGGGGGTTTGGTTCATCCTTGATTGCCATGGATGAGAGAACATATGAACTCATAGGCCCTGATTACCCTGGTAATAGAGCTGAAGATGTTAAAGACCCAGGCTTGGGTTGGATGATGGGTTTTATGTTTGTTGTCAGTTTCCTTGGACTTTTTAGTCTTGTACCACTTCGTAAGGTAATCTATTTGGTTTGTTATTATTGTGTTAGATTTTCTTGAATTCTATTTCTTTCTTTGTTCCTTTTCTTTTTTATCATAAGGAAATTATATTTTAAGAGGAGATATCATATCATATAACACAAGCAGTAGAATGAAATAAGAAATGCAAGAATTTTGTCTCTTGTAATCTGGAAGATCAAATGATAAATTATAAAACATGGTCAATTGTTCTTTGGGTTTTGGAATTTGAACTATTGATATGATGAGTGTACCTTCTTCATGAACTTCCATGTTTTATTGCCAAATGTATGACATTCTATCCAAAAGCTTATTTATTTATTTATTTATTTATTTGTTGCCAAAACTATACAAAAGCTTTTTAGAGGATGTATTATCTTCCCATGTACTAAAAATAATGCTTCCATCATCCTGTTCATTTGTTGCTTTGGCTGAAAGCACAAACTTTGAAGGAGTCATATATGTAGTGCAAATTATATGAATTATTTATTTATTTTGGTGCAAAGTCACAAAGATATGAATATTTTCTCTGTTGAGAGGGATATAAAGTTTGTGTAAATATATGACTGTCCATGTTAGAAACTAAATAGAAAAGTTTACTTAAAGAGGAATTATTTAATTTAATGCCTTCAACTTTTCAAATGGTTTTTATCCCACAAAAATCAAATGGTGCCAATTTAGTAGTACATCTATAATGAGAAAAGTGAATATAATAAGAGTGGAACTGGAGGGAGTGCAAATTTGGTTATGGCTTTTCTACTCTCTCTCTATGAAGGTGTAGCTATAGCCTCTTTACTTCCATCTGTTGCCTATTTGATACATCATTTCCTTTGCCACTGTATCCTGATCTCCTTGAATGCAATTTCAGGTTATGGTCATGGATTATAAGCTTACATATCCCAGTGGGACAGCCACAGCTATGCTAATCAACAGTTTCCATACAAAAACTGGAGCAGAACTTGCAGAGTATGCATTACAAATTATGTTAATTTGACCACTCAGAAGCTTTTTATATCTTTCATTCTAATACAGGTCGTGCACATTGTTGATGAAACTTTCTGCTTATTAATCAAAGCATTGTGGAAACGCCTCAAAACTTTTAATCCCTCGTAATTTTTTATGCATTGATTATTTTGTTTCTATTTTCTTTCCTTTTATATTTATTAATTTATTGTCTATGAGAATCTTACAGGAACCAAGTTCGGCAGCTTGGGAAGTATCTAAGCATAAGTTTCTTGTGGAGTTGCTTTAAGTGGTTCTTCAGTGGTATTGGGGATTCATGTGGATTTGACAACTTCCCTAGCTTTGGTTTGACACTATTTAAGAACACGTAAGGCTCTTGTGGTTTTGATTTTCTCCGCACTTAGCTGAATTCACTTCTCACTCACCTTAAATTATATAGCAGCTGTTCTTGTGTATCACATATGTATATCTTTTCAATGAGACCTAATGATTATCAGAGCAGTTTGAGAGTTACATTGTACATGGGCCTAAGGCAGTATGTTGCTATTAAGAGACTTGGTGAATAACCAGTGGTAAATGTTTTTTGAAAAGCATATATAAATCTACTTTTGTATTTATATTTGTGATTGTGTCATTTCTATGATACCACTAGTGCTATAAGGTACAGTACAAGCAAGAACTTTTTGGATTTCATATGAGTCCATGAGCTAGTGCTAGGCTTTTGACTTGTTATAAGCTAACAGAAGGCATACTGACAAACTATAAGTCTATAACTTGTAACTTAGTGAACTCAATAAATAACAAAAGATGCTTTACCTCATGATGAATATCTCTTGTACTTGAGAATACCAGAACTCTATCATGATTATGATTACCAATATCTTAAGAAACTAATGGGATAGTGTCACAAATTTCAACTAGTTATTTCTGGCAAACTCCATCCTTAACTACCATATTACATGAATATCTCCCTGTACTTGGTAAATACCAAAACTCAATTATGACTATGACTACCAATACCTTCTTAAGAACTAATGGGGTAGTGTCACAAGCTTCAACTAGTTATTTATGAATTATGATAAATTTAACCCTTAACTACCATACAACTAACATGTGAGTTGAATTTCTGGAACTACATGAATGCTTGAGCATAATTGCAAGTATTAGTGACAAACTAAGAAAAAGATTATCTGACCCAAAGTTGTGCTGTGGTGCACACACACACACTCACTTTGGTTTGGACAATGTCTAGGCTTGTCTTAGACTGGTTAATTCCCTGGTTTTTGCACAGAAACATGGTAGGTAGGTAGAATTCAGAGGAAAAAAAAGAGATAGAGAGAAAGTGGCCACAAGTTAAGAAGTTAAAATTACTTTTAATATGAACGAGGATAATTACATTAATCTGTGGACTATTTTCTCAAATTGATTGATAAAAAGAAATGGAGCTAGCAATGAAATTGCTAGGTTTTCAATTTAGCCTTTAGTTTGTAGAGTTCTAGTGTTGTGGTCTTGCTGCTATTGATTGATTGGCTGTGGCTCTCCTGATTGCTTCGTTTTTTTTCTTCCTGAACTGGTTAAAGTTTTATTAATCAGCCTCTGGTACAATGTAACAGACAACACAAATAAATGACTGACATGCATAATTTTGATGCAACTCTATTGCCTATTTATTGTGATAATACAATTATACTAAGACCTTTACTGATATTACATTATAAGAGGCAACAACTTCCCCGAATAACCTAATAATCAATTTTCTTAATTTTTTAATAAATGTTTTAGGTTTTACTTTGTGGTGGTTTGTGTTTCTTAACTGCCCCACATGACGCAGCTTAAAACAAATATTTTTTCATTAATGGCTTGCCAAAATTTTGTAATAGTTATCAAATAAGTGATTAACATTTTATTCTTAACCGGTAACTGCTATGCTGAGGAATGAATGTGGAGGGTTCTGAGTACTCAAGTAATTGTCTAGATACTAACATAGCAACATGCCTTCTTCCTTTTTGTGCAGATTCTACTTTGACTTCAGTCCAACCTATGTTGGATGTGGTCTTATCTGTCCTCACCTAGTCAATTGTTCAGTTCTCCTTGGAGCTATTATATCATGGGGCTTTCTGTGGCCTTTCGTCTCTGAGCACGCTGGGGACTGGTATCCAGCTGACCTTGGTAGCAACGATTTCAAAGGTCTTTATGGATACAAGGTATGGCTAACCAAATATACTTGCAGGACATCACTTTATGTATCTTCATGAAAACAGTGCTTGTGATCTCTATGCCAACAATAAAGAAAAACAATGCCTTGATGTTTTATCTGAAGTGCAAGTGTAAATTTGAATACGACACGGGAAAGTCTTGATTACTCATAACTGGCGAACCAAGCTTGAGCCACTTACAATTTATCAATTTAAACTATCAAGCGTAATGCATGATATTTATCCTCCATGCGTCTTAACTTTCAAGTCCAAAAGAAAATAGTCAATAACATATAATGGGGAATATTAGATCATTATCAACATTCCAATTTTAAATTTTACTTTTAACTTCTTTTTGCTGAGCACAGTACAGTACATGTTTTTGTTTTCTATGTAGTGATCATTGTTTTGACTTGATAAGTTTTGCCTTATTTGCTCTGAAATATGCTGAGCCAGCCTGAACTTTAATTAGGGTTTTTCAAAAGCTTTAATGTCTTAAAAAAGGTTTGCATGTCTGATCAGCTTAACTTCTTTACATCCTTTATCCAAAGGCATTTTTTCTTGGAAAGTACTTCTAATAATTTCTTCTCATTGATTAGTTGCTTTATTCAGTTATAATTTTGTGTAAACCTTTTTTCTTACATATCATGTTTTGTGCAGGTATTCATATCTATTGCTCTGATTTTAGGGGATGGCATTTACAATCTGATAAAGATTATACTGATAACCATTACGGAGATGTGGAGGGCAAGCTCCAAACAGCTTCCTGTTGTGACAGAGGTTCAAGGTGAGTATGGTAAAATACTTTCTAAATACGTCTTACAACAGGCGTGGCTGCATTTTCTTTTTTTATTTTAATAAAGTTTTGTTTGGTATCTGCCTAGTCATTTCCCATGCAAGACGTATAAATATTGTCAACTTATCATGCGTGTGGATCTTATATTTTACCAATAAATTACCTTCATGTTGACATCAAATCTTGATCTGTATGGCAGCTTGCTTATGGATAATATAGAATTGGTTGCATTGTGGAAAACAACTGAACTGAATGGAGTTAATTAACTTCTGAAAATCATATCTGATTAAGTGATTATCTACTCCCAGTGTCATCCATTGAAACTTGAAAGTTGAAACTGGTGGTATTAAGGGTATAAATTGATGTTAACCTTCAGTACTGCTATTTTTTTTCATCCATAGTCAGAATTATCTATCACAATAAGTCATTATTATTATTTGAAAATGAATCATGTTGTATAGTTTGATGTGTCATCTGATATATAACCTGAATAAGCATGATTTCATCAATAGACAATGACAGGGAACCATAACTCGGAAGTCAGATCTGCATCTCTTGTCTTCCCTGACCTGGTCTGGTCTGGATCTGAGTGCAAGTCTATAATTTATAGAACTTAATTGTTTTCAGATGATGAGAGTTCTCAACTGCAATCAGAAGAAAAGAGGAGGGATGAAGTATTCTTGAAGGACAGGATACCCACCTGGTTTGCAGCCTCTGGATATGTGGGCTTGGCTGCGATATCCATAGCAACAATACCAATTATCTTCCCTCCTCTCAAATGGTACTTGGTTCTGTGCTCTTACATCCTCGCCCCCGCCCTTGCCTTCTGCAACTCTTACGGTACTGGCCTCACAGATTGGAGTCTGGCATCCACTTATGGAAAGATCGGTCTTTTCATCATTGCTGCAGCAGTAGGCCAAAATGGTGGTGTAATAGCTGGGGTGGCATCTTGTGCTGTGATGATGTCAATTGTCGCAACTGCTGCTGATCTCATGCAAGATTTCAAGACAGGTTACCTCACCCTCTCATCGGCAAAGTCCATGTTTGTGAGCCAATTGATCGGAACAGCGATGGGTTGTGTAATTGCTCCTCTCACATTCTGGATGTTTTGGACTGCCTTTGATATTGGCTCACCTGATGGCCCTTACAAAGCACCATACGCTGTTATATTCAGGGAAATGGCCATACTTGGTGTTCAGGGATTCTCAGAGCTTCCGAAGTACTGCCTGGAAATGTGTGGTGGTTTCTTTTTGGCAGCCTTAGTTATCAACCTTCTAAGGGATGTCACTCCTAAGAAATTCTCACAGTACATACCTATCCCAATGGCAATGGCAGTTCCTTTTTACATTGGTGCTTACTTTGCAGTTGATATGTTTGTTGGAACTGTGATATTGTTTGTATGGGAGAGGTTGAATAGAAAGGATGCAGAAGACTATGCTGGAGCAGTTGCTTCTGGACTGATATGCGGTGACGGGATATGGACAATTCCTTCTGCAATCCTTTCTATTTTGAGGATTGATCCCCCAATCTGTATGTACTTTGGCCCTTCCACAAGTAGCTGAAACCAGCAACTTTAGGTTGTCTTTAAAACTGCAATGTTTATTTATTTGCCTTGTGTCTGTAAATATGTGGATGTAAACATCACAGGCAATATCTGGCATTTCATTTCCTCTGTTTGTCTTTGCAATTTGTGTCCGTAAATATTTAGGGATATCATTCAGTTCCTTAACTGTCTCAGGGGAACCGGAAAACAGAAGAAAGGCATAAAGAGGGAAGGGGGTACCTTGATCCCATTTTCCTTTTGGTGCATTAATGTTTTCCACATTCTTTTCTTAAAGTTGTTTCAGTTCGAAACCAAAGTAATATGTTTAAGAAGTTAAATTAGAATGCATTGAGTGTGTAAATATAATATGCATTCATCAAATAATGAGTTATATTATGTAGGGTAAGATTGTTAATGTGTGATAATTACACTAGTAGTATATGTTTTAAAATAGGTGGTATTTTGAATTAAAAAAATATGAACAAGAAAATAGGTCTGAAGAAAAAAAAAAGGTGCAGATAGAATCACCCATTACTGAATTATTTATCTTAAACCGAAAATACTTAACATTGTATATTGTCTTACTTATTGGGCTTGTGCAAATATCTATATGTGGAGAATATCTATATCCATTATTAGCATATGTTAGTACTGAACCAAATCCTCTTTCCATAGATTAATTTGCTAGATCTTTGCACGCCATGAGCACTAATTGTGTGCTTGGAAGCATGGTGTGTCAAATTTTCACAACAGATATCCATGTCGAACGAGAAGCTGTATATTATTAACTTTCGATTTCCACATTTTTACGTTC
This sequence comes from Glycine max, assembly GCF_000004515.6. Lineage (NCBI taxonomy): Eukaryota > Viridiplantae > Streptophyta > Magnoliopsida > Fabales > Fabaceae > Glycine > Glycine max. Next base: position 34,005,168 of record NC_038255.2, read on the forward strand.
TATGGTTTTAATTTAATGCAGAACCAAACACCAGGTTGACAGAATCACTTTTGATTGTGAATGTTTTGCTGCCCCTTTAGTTTCACTTCTAGCTCAGTGCCTTTAATTTTGTACTAGAGAAAAAGTGGTCAAATTAACAAGATTCAACACACAATTGATAGGGAGTTGATTTTCTTAAACATGCTAATAGATGTTCAATTTTCGAATATGAAAATGACTTTCAGATATTGTAGTAGGTTATTATTGTTTTTTATTATTTATATTAATGTTTAATAATTATATCATTCTTAAATCCTTGTGTTGGGCATTCAAAGAATGACATCTACTCCTAGTGCTTGAAAATGAGAGGGTGCCTAATATCAATTTTAGACATTCATGGTTCATTTGATTCACATAAATTTAAGGGACAAGACGACATAAAATTACTTGTTCTACGTTTGATTATAAAAAGATTTACCTTGACAACACATTGAAAATGTAAAATGTTGTTACCCACTAAACTATGATACAACTTTTTGTTCCATGTACAAGAAATGTAAAAGATAAATACTCATTATCTTTTATTATTCCCTCTCCCCACTTAACTTTTTGAAAAACGGCTTTTATCTTATTTTGTAATCTTGTATGGACCGTTATCATTTTTTCTCTCCAGAGGATCTTTTTATGATTACTGGTACTCTCTTTGTTCCTTATTATAAATCTCTTTTAACTAATTTATGTTTTTTTAAGAAAAGTAACTATTTTAGTTAATTAAATTAAATATTAAATTAAATATGTCAATTATTTATATTATCATTCTAAAATTATCCGTTTCTTATTTCTCTATTCACTTAATTACTTCTCATTAATTTGAGAAAAAATAATTAAGTAAGAATATATAAGAAAAAAATAATTAATACATTTAGAAATTAGAAATGACCTTATAAAAAGGGACAAATAAATTTTTGAAAAAGATCGTATAAAACTATAAACTTTTGTTTTATGTTAGATGGGTATGATATAATATTTTAGTATATATACATACATATATATAAATATATATATATATATATAATATTTACATATAGTATAATATTTGATATATATTATTTTTTATTATTATAGAATAGTAATAATAATAATATGAGTTCATTAAATTTTATTAGAACAATTAATAGTAAAAATGGTATAACAGTGAATTTGAAATTTTTTTACTTGTGTTGTTCATTATCCACTAAATAATGTACATAACAAAAAGTTTGCAAATAACTTAAATTAAACGATTGTTCTACATTGTTCTCTTTGTATGGTATCTAAATAGGTATTAAATGGACCTCAATATCTTTTTTTATTTTCTTTTCCTTTTTGATTCTTTTAAAGAAGCCCATGCATACATGATTGTACTTTCACTTGACATCTATCATTAATTAGAAATGACTCATCTCTGTGACACTTTCTATCTCATACTTATATGTATTAATAATAATAGGAATAAAAATTCAAATATTAATTAAAAGTATTTAAAACATTTTTTTTTAAATACAAGCCTTCCAAAAAGGTAAAAGGCTCACATTCACCTTTCTAACATCATACTAAAACTTGTCTAAATAAATAATAAATTCACTTTGGCTCAAAACAAGGTCGTTCAAAACTTTATACAATTAATATAGAACATATATCCTAATGTCACATCTTATCAGAGCATTGTATTCATGTGTCCTCTAGCATGAGGTTATTCATAGTCATTCACCTATTCATCTGCTCCCACGAACACAAGGTTCGAGATCATCACAGGATCCAAACACAAATAGCACACTGGGAGTGAGTTATCACATTCCTAACTAATGAAGAGTAACGATACAACATGTAAGTATAAATATCATAAAAACAAAATAAAACTTACTTAAACATAGCTCACGTCATTTCACCACTTTGTCATCCAACATCACATCATCACAAAACACATTTCATTCATTTTCACAACATTCACGTACTCAAAGATCAAAACACAATATCATCAAGTCAATCAATATCGATCAATACACAAGTGTTATGTAACATATACACTAAGACTCAATCTTATATGCAATATGGTACCATGTCAATGAAAAACCACGTCGGGCACCTAGGAGTACATGACAAGGCAAATCACACACTAGCAAGTCAGGTCACTCTCACTAAGTAAGATCATAGGGAGGCCAGTCAGGGTCACGGTGTTTTGCGAGAATTTTCCAACCATATGGGATCAACATAGGCTTAAAGGAGCATTCAAACCGGGTAACCCCCAAGGCCTACACTCCGAAGAGTCCGTCAAGGCCTCTCCCTCCTAATTCAGGTCAAACCTAAAAAATATTTTAGCATACAAACTCTATCTATGAACAGTACAAAACACACGACTCCTCAATTGTTCTCAAATAGTTTATCTCGTCGTCCTTAAAGAGTCTTAGCATTAACTCGTCGCCCTTAAAGGGACTTAGCATTAACTCGTCACCCTTAAAGGGACTTATAGTCATATGATTGTACAATTCATAGTTCACAACTCAATGCACATAACATCTCAATCACATACATACACAATTTATCACATACACTAGATCTCAATCACAATGGTATAATCTCAATTAACACGTTATCACACCTCATGAATCATATACACTTTACCTATGAACTATGCAATACACACAACTACTCAATTGTTTTCAAAATCATTTTAACTCGTCGGGTTCCCACAGTGGATCTCATCACAATACTCGTCCCCCTTAAAGGCTCTTACAATTGTGTGATTTCACAGTTCAGAGCTCATAGCCTAATACACACATCTCAATACACATCTATTTCACCATTAATCACAGGTTCAAATTATCACATACTCACAATTTGAATCACCATTTCATAATCTTAATATAATAATTGATACAAAATTTTTATCACAACATGGGGAGTAAAACCCCTCAAATAATTTCACACAATTATACCAAAATCAATTAATCAAAATTATAGATATAAAAAAAATAAAAACACCAAGATCACTCTGTTTTATCAACCAATTTGCAATAAGACATCAATATTGTATTTATAATAATAAAGGAAAAATTATAATTTAATAAACATCCCAAAATAAACCCAATTTAATTTTCTAAGGATCCCTAAATATATTCATTCTAACCCCAATTGCGATAAACTCATCTCTTACCTCTAAGCGGGTTCACGTGTCTTCCGACAGTGATAGAGGCATCTCTAGCAAGTTCCTGAGATTCCTCAATTTTTTTCTCTGATTGCTCTGATAGGGTTCCCAAACGTTAGAGAGAAGAAGGGATTGAAGCCTCCATTTTATACTGTCTTCGAGCGATTTTGTTTTCTCTCTCCATGGATATTATTTCGTAAATCCCAACGGTGAAGGTGAGCAAAATTGAATCACGAACCACATATTAAAACTTTACGACAATCCAACGGCTAACGAATCCAGGATCGTAGTTTTACAGAGACAGCTATGGATTTCTGTGGGAAAAGAAAAGACTACGATGCGAAATGTATTTCTCTCAGCTCCAACATGATTTCAAAATTCCCAATGGTGAAAAGACTCTTAATTAAGTTTCAAACCTGATGCTTAAATTTCATGACGATCCAACAGTGAATAAGTCTAAGATCGTCATTTTTCTAAGACATGTTTGGTGGTTTGCGGGAAAAAGAGAGGATTTTGGGAGAAGAGAGAAAATTGAAAATGAGAAGATGAGGCATCGTCGGTCTAAAAACTGACCTAGCATATCGCTATTTATATCTAGGGTACTCACAACTTATTATTTACTCTATTTATTTATTTTTATTATTTTACATAAATGAACTCTATTTTATTTCCTATATATATATATATATATATATATATATATATATATATATATATATATATATATATATATATATATATATATATATATATATATATATATATATAGTTTTCAAAGCATTATTTTATTACAACTATTTTTTATTTATTTAATTAATTATAAAAACCTCACCATTCTCTAAAACTTTGTTTATTTATTTATTTTTATTAAAAAGTCTTTTTAATTTATTTATGAAAAATGGGATGTTACAATCTCGTCATGACCTTCTCTGGAATTCTCGAAACTTCTTTGACTCCATCTCCATTGGACAGAGAACCCATCATTGTCTTGACTGTGCTACGTTATTTTTTCCAATTTTTTTGTTTGTTCTTGTTTTAAATTCTTTTCAAATCTCATCTCTCTTTTTATTCCTTTTGGGTTCAATTCTTCGTCTATTTATTACAATGGGGAAATATTGTTTAGTGTGAAAAATGGTAGAGGAAACTAAATATGAATCCATCATCATGATTTGTGTCAAACGCCCAAATCTATCTTTTCCTTTTTAGTTTTTGAATAACTAATAAAACATGTCCACATATATTCGTGAGTTTCGTGCAATTTCTTTTCGTAAGAAATAAGAACACTATGAAAATATAAAAAATAAAATGAAAATGAGAAAATTAATAATTAAAACTTAAACAAATTTGAAAAAAAATATTTATTTTTTACCATCACAAAATATAATGTTTTAAGGAAAAATTTAATGAAATAATTTAATTGAAAGACTTAATTTCTCTATAAAAAAAAAAAACTTCTAACATAAAAAACATTTGGCACGATTGCCTAAATGCAACTAGGTGCTATGATGGTAGTGTAGTCATAGATACAACTATGACTATATGTATAGGTTCTAATACAAAACAAAAATGTGATTTCGTTATGTATTTGTGAAATCAAATACCTAGCGAAATCACATTTCTACTGTCCAATTATCTTTGGATTTTCATTTCCATTGAATCTGAATGCACAAAAATGTAAAACTCACAAGTGGCAAAGAGGAAAACAAACACGTGAAATGATCAAACAAGATGAAGAATGTGGTGGCACAAAGCTACAACATATTCAATTAAACTTGGGGGGGTGGGGGGTGGGGGGAGAGAATGAAAAGCTAAAATTGAAAATTGGTGAGTGGATAAAAAAGATGAGGGATACAATGAAAAAAAACATAGAAGAGGGTGATGGGTATTGGAAACATTGGCAAGGGTAAAATTGACTTTTAAATTATTTTTGTAAAAGCATTAGGTGGGAAGAGTAAAAACATAAGTGTGAAAAGCATCCCCCTCCTCGATCATACTCTCTTTGTTGGACACTTGGACTAACATGGACACATCCATTCTCTAATGGTAGTTGCTATGTTGACTCTCGTTCTTTGCTCATCCATTCCCCTTTTCAATTTGATTTCCAAAAATGTCATCTTTTAAAAAATACACTCCCATGTGACAATTTTGAGAAAATCATCCACCCTCTAACAAAACCTCACGTAACCCCCAATTTTTGCAATTAACCATAGCTTCAGAGACTTTCAAGATTCTGGTGACAATGGTGGCCTTCTTCTTCTTCTTGAAAGAATTCGTCACCATCGGTGAAACCTTAAGTTCACCGGACAACCTCCTCCTGGGAGAAAACAAAGCCCTTTGCAAACTTGGCGATGGTTGATTCCTCCTAGTCAGAAAGATTGTTGGTAGAGGACAATATGATAATCATCTGCTCCCTAGAAACCTTCCAGTTCTCCTCCCGTGCCGAGACGAGGCTCAGAACCACACATTTTGGCGACCCGCAAAAGGCTCTGCAGAGATTTGTTCTTTGTTGTCTTTGTATTGTTTTTGGTCTTTATGGATAGGGTTAGGGTTAGGGTTAGGGATTGGGGATTTGTTGTGGTTGTTTTTTAAGGGAGAGAACGAGGCGGCCTTGGAGGTTGAGCCACCGCTTGTAAACCAGAGAGTTGGAGTTTTGCCAAGCGAAGGAGAAGTGGAAGCAGTTGACGTGGACGAATTGGTCGAGTTGGAGATAGTGGGAAAAAAGGACGTAGGTGGACTAGAGGTCAGAGCTGGTGAGGGCGGGGACAATGTCGATGTCCTAGTTGGGGAGTGGGTGGTTTTTTTAGAACAGTCAACAAAAGAGTGTATCTTTTTGAAAGAGGACATTTTTGGAAAATAAATTGAAAAGAGTGGTGGATAAGCAAAGAAGAGGAGTTGATAAAGCAAGTCCTTCTATAATTTACACCAATGGGTACACTCTTATTTTTTAACCAAAGAATCCCATGTATATCTGTTTTGGGTATATATTACAAATATTTTTCATTAGAGACAATCTAGTTTTAGTTAGATAAAACCACCATAAGTAATAAAACTCTTTTTTCAAATATTTAATGCAAGTAAATGTTCAAAACTTAAACTCAAGAGCTCTAATTAATCTTGAACAACCATGCATATGTATTTAGTATGCAAATTTAAGTGGAAATATATCTAGTTAGCAAATTATTCTAAATATTGTTACTCTATTAGTGCAAATATTGACTCAAGTATCATATTGTCTGTATATACCTTCGACTATGACCAGCAGAATATCAACAATCTAGATTATTCATGCGAGATAGAAGCTCCAACGATCTCCTGCATGTGCTTTATGTTTTCTATTTTATTCACACACTAAATTGGATTTTAATTTTAAGGGAAATAAAAAGTTCAAGCCATATACTTTTTTCGTCTTAATTCTAGTTTTTTGGCATTAAAGTAGATTGAACAGTGACTAATAGTCAAGATGACAAATACATGACATTGATTCATATTCCAATTTCCATTTTGGATGAAACATGTTAGTCACAGTCAAAGACTTAAAGCATCATAAACACACACAATAGGTGTGTTTATCTTTCAGTTTGTGTTGTTATAGAACTTGTGTTGAAATGCATCTGCATACTGCTTAATTGTTTGCATGTGAAAATTTTGGGGATTTTTAGGCTTTATATTTCATGACCTTCAGAGTTTATGATTTACTTGTCCACTAGTTGCCACCTTTGAGCCTAGAATCTTTCTTTGTTACCCTGGAATTCATGAATTATGTATGGTAACCTTTGTAGGTAAGAAAAGAGGCAATTTGTGAAATAAGATCTTCTCTCAAGAAATTAAAGTCCCTTGTGCCAATTAAGAGGAACTTTGACTCCTTTCATTCTCTAACTAAAAAAAGAAAAAGGAAAAGTGCCTAATAAAATGAATTTGGTACTAAATCAATAAAATGAGAGAAGGAAGAAAAGGAAGAGCAATGAAAAGTGATAAAAATGTGCAGAGGGAAAAGGGATGAAACAATTGAGATTGAGGGAAGACCAATGCGCCTAAGAGGTTACCTTATTTTGTTTGTGTTGAGCCTTTTGTTATATCTATTTTTTCCATATGATCCATATGACATATGAGCCTTGTCCTTATTACATTTCATGATTTCCCATATTTTTTGCATGATTGTTAATTTTGTGGTGTAATTTAATTGAAGTACAAGTCTATGAAACATACTTTCTAATGTACATAGCGTTTATTCTCTTTACATGTAAACACTGAGAGGTGTGAGTTGCGAGTAACCATGTTCTCAAGAGTTGATTTTTAAATACTTAAGTCTAATTGAGCATCTAGGTGAACATTATCCTTGGTGAGGTTGCTTCCTTTGTATCTCTGAAAAATATATTAATTGTCATTCTTGAATAAAATGAGTGATCTCATGAATATATCTTTTTAATTTTGTGAGCCAGAATAACTAGCACTCAATGGATCTATCTCAACGGATATATTCACAAGTGCAAGCTAGCTAACAGTGGAGAAGAACAAAGAAGAAAAAGACAACTCAATGAGATGTAAAGGAAGGGGTTGAATGTGTACAGAATGACTAGCTACAAGAACTTGACCAGCTCATGCAACATTTGAAAGTTGAATTCAACCTCCAACATCCACAACAACAACTAACTCCAAGATCACTCTACAAATTGATCAAATTCGATGGAGCAACTTGCAAGGAAGAATTGCCAAAAAGAGAGGGTAAGGTCAGGTGAACTCACCCCTTAGAAACTTTTTAGCCATACACTCTAGGTGGAGTCAGTAGAGATAAATTCGAAGGAGTGTAAAACACCTTCATAAGTGGATCCTCAGTAGAAGGCGACCTATAAGGTGTGGAGTCTATCCCCTAGAATTAGCAGGATAGAACTTAGAAGAGTGGTCAAGGGGCTACTACTTTTGAAGTTCGGTGTTAACACAATAGGTGTTGTGTGATTCCAATAATAGTTGCTACTACGGGTGTGAAACCTAAAGAATATTTTTGAAAGAACACTTGAAAGTAGCCTAAAGAGGCTTTGTGAAAGAATACTTGGGGTGAAGCCTATAAAGGCTTAGAAAATATTGGTTGTTAGGAACCTCTGGATGCTTCAAGAAAGAAAGAATACCCCGGTTGGGTGCTTAGTCATAGTGGATAAAGCTTACATGTGTAGGTACTGGATAAAGGTGTAAGTGGCCCAAGTTGGGTTGAGTTTTGTTTATTTTTCAACCAAATCCAATTAAACTTAATTAGGTTGGGTTGGGTTTATCTTTCTTTCTTCTTTTCTTTTTTTTGCAACCCAATCCAACTATAATTGGACTGGGTAGGGTTGGTCATCAGGTTGAGCCATTAAAAAATTATCACCTCTTTAAATCTTGAAAAAATAAAATAAAAAATCATCAAATAAAAAATATTAAGGGATATTTTTAAAAATCAGTATTTATAAAATATTATACTATCCATATGATAAATAGGAAAATATAAATTATATATACCCAGAGTAGTATTTATAACACATTGTATTCATACTAGTTTTAGAGCCCGTGAAATGCACATGCATACTGATTTATTGTAAACTATCATGAATTGTAATTATTATATGATTTAATTTAAAGAAAAAATAATTTTACATTGTATTGTTGCGTTGCAGCCGAGACTACTAACCCTGATTCAAAAACATGCTTCTTCCATACTATTATGTATTGTTGCATTGGGGAAGGAGGGTTTGCTGGTGGTGGAGGGACTGCTGGTGGAAGGACCACCGATAGTGCATCTAGAGCAACTCGGGCCCTAACCTTCCTTGGCCCTGGGAAGATGATGGAAGGGTCTGCTGGATTTCAGCAGTTCTTCTGGATATAGGCCAAGTTGATCATGGGACTCAGCGACTCAAAGGTCAGGGTGTCAGAAGTGACCCCCTTTGCATCACAAAGTGTCGTGATCAATATGGGAAAACCAAGCCAGGAGGTGCTAGACTGGGCGATCTGTGTGATCTGTCCTGATATCATGCTGCCCAGGTCCATGTTCATCTGCGTCACCAACCCGTAGATGAGTTGAGCCCGATTGACGTTGAGGTCGGAGGTGTGAGAAGTGGGAGCAAGGTTGAAGTAGCTCAGAACGCTCCATGTCTGGGCCAATGTGGTGAGGTCATTCCATAGAAGCTTTCTCAGAGCCCCATCAACGTTCAACATGAACTATCCTGCCAGTGTGCAGAGCTTGGTCGCGACAGTCTGGTGGTCAGGGGACGTGTGGAGGTGCTGGGAGTAAATGGGGTACTCTTCCTCCTTTGGAATGATGACGGGGGTCTCCAGAAAGTCATTCAATGTCTCAGCATTGAATCAAATGACTTTCCCCTAAACCCGGCAATGCTTGGACAAGCCGTCCTCTGGATCATAGGCATTTGCATAGAACTCCCTCACCAGAGCGATATCAATCCTCTTCTCTAGGAGGCGTGTAAGCCGGCGATGCCACTGCCTTCGCTGAAGCTTGCCGTAGAACTCGTCGTACATGGTGGGGGCAAGCTCCACGTTTCTCTCCAGAAGGATGTTCCGAAGGTGAACGTTGTTCTGGTATCTGTGTCAGGCGGTCTCTGATGTGAATCTGGAGGAGTCCCATGTGGGCTCCCCCTCCTGAGGCTGGCTCGGGACTGCTCGGCATTTCCTTTAAGTCATCTACAAAATAAAAGAACAAGACCAATATTAGTAAATAATTAAAACTAGGAAAAGAAAAGGAAACAAAATTTAGAAATCATGCATTGTGATTATTATATGATTTTATAGTCTTCTTTTAAACTTGATTTGTTTAGAAAGGGTGTTGCTAAGAGAACTTAGGAGGTTGAGTTTGTTGATCTTGCACATTTTGTTGAGCTTCCAATTCCAAAAATCTTGCATGGATTATAAGTACCATGATCTTGTTATTTCATCTGATATTTGATATATTACTTTGAATTTAAGCTTCTTTGTACAAATTACATACAAATTCAGTTGTTGTATTAACTTGTTTTACAAAATTTGTGCTTATACTCCAAAAATACAAAATAAGAATTCAATCTATGTAAAACTATTTTGGATAATTGAAGTATTAATACATGAGTAATATAATTTACCAATTGAAGATCAGAGTTAACCTGATTGTTGAGGTTGTATTTCATATTTCGCACTATGAAAATTGTATCTATAGTTGACATATTTCTCCCCATAAATTAAGTATAAATTTTCTTACTTGCTTTAAACATAAATTTCATATTTTTAATTGTATATGTTATTTCTATCTTTAAGAAAAATGTTCATCTCCACAAATTAAGTATATATTTTATTACTTGTCTTAAAAATATCATTTTCATATTTTTTACATAATTCAATGGGAGAAGAAGAGAAAAGAAAAACCCCACCTCATAATATTACATATAAATTTTAGACATTAATTTTACTTATACTTGGCATTTTAAATATAATAAAATATTCAATGAATTGGTTAAGTGAAAAGAAAATAAGCAAGAAATAAACCAAAAAAACATTTACATTAATGTCATTAGTTATATTTTATTAATATTCTCCCGTAAAAAAATAATTTATCTGTATACTCCATATTAAGTCAAACAAAGTATTCAAAAAATTAGTTTAAGTAAAAAAAGAGAACTTATATGAGTAAGAAGATAGTAAATAAGAAATATATCATTTGCCTATAATTTGATTTTATATATTTATTTTATTTATATACTTTCTATGTTAAATAAAATAAGATATTCAATAAATTAGTTAAGTGATAAGATAATAAGCAAGAAAGAAAAAAAATATTTACATAGTTCCCATTCCTTATATTTTATTCATGTTCTCTATAATAAACAACAAAGTTTTCGAAAAATTAGTTAATCTAAAAAAAGAAAGAAAATGAATTTATATTAACATAATTTCATTAATTCAAATTTCTCTTAGTTTTGTAATTAAATATATAATAATTAGGAAAAAATTTACTCCTCACAAATTAAATAGTTTTTTTTCTTTAAAAAAATCATTTTTGTCTTTTTTATTTTATATATAATTTCTATCTTTGGAAAAAAAAATTATTCTCGTATATTAAGTAATGATATTATTGCTAGCTTTTAAAAATCATTTTTATATTTATTTTTTATGTTTAGTAAAAAAATTACTCCCCTTAAATTAAGTATAAATTTTGTTACTTGCTTTTAAAAAAATCATTTTTAGGATAGTATATGAGTTCGACAAAAATAATTTTCAATCAGACTTTATTTATCTTAGTTGAACTCCAGATTAGTCAAGGCTCAATTCCTATGATGAATTGGAGGATTAAGACCAGATAAAAAAGACCTTAATATTTTATATTTGAATATATAATTTCTATCTTTAGTTGAAATATTCCTCCCCATAAATTAAGCATAAATTTTCTTACTTCCTTTAAAAATAAATTTCATATTTTTTATTTTATATGTTATTTCTATCTTTAAGAAAAATGTTCATCTCCACAAATTAAGTATAGATTTTGTTATTTGTCTTCTTAAAAATATCATTTTCATATTATTTACATAATTTGTTGGAAGAAGAAGAGGAAAGAAAAACCCCACCTCATTTTACATACAAATTTTTAGACATTAATTTTACTTACACTTGGTATTTTAAATAAAATCCAATATTCAATGAATTAGTTAAGTGAAAAGACAATGAGCAAGAAATAAACCAAAAAAACATTTACATTAATTACATTAATTATATTTTATTCATATTCTTTTGTAAAAAAAATGATTTATTTGTATTCTTCATATTAAGTAAAACAAAGTATTCAAAAAATTAGTTAAATAAAAAAAAGAACTTATAACCATAAGAAGATAATAAATAAAAAATACATTATTTGCCTATAATTTGATTTTATATATTAATTTTATTTATACTTTCTATGTTAAATAAAATAAGATATTCAATAAATTAGTTAAGTGATAAGATAATAAGCAAGAAAGAAAAAAAATATTTACACAATTCTCATCCATTATATTTTATTCATGTTCTCTATAATAAATAACACAAAGTATTTGAAAAATTAGTTAAACTTAAAAAAGAAAGGACAAAATATTTATATTATCATAATTTCATTGATTTAAATTTCTCTTAGCTTTGTAATTAAATATATAATAATTAGAAAAAAATTTACTCCTATTTATTTTTTGTGTTTAGAGAATGTTATGACAATTACTTTACAGGCCTTTAAGGCCATCTGTTGCGAATAGTTAGAAGTTATAAATTTCAAATCATGTTTGCATTTAGGATCGGTAGTACTTGGCAGTAATGAGTGACATTTGTTAGTTTTATTGACTTTGACAATTAATTGACCCTAATTTTTAGCATAAATTTATAGACAATCATGTTTATACAAAATGAATACTCTGTTTTGACCAAGTCAGAATATTTTTCCGGTCTTGATGAATGTATTGCCCAATTTGGATTTTTGTTGGCTAATGTTCTTTGGAGTTTTCCACAGGATATGGAACCATGAGAAGGCTACACTGCTTAACAGTTTTGATAATCATGATTTTCCCAACAAAGAAATTTCTAAGCTCTGCCTTGTAAATGAGCTTGATGATAGCTTGCTTCTTGCTGCTTCATGTACTTTTCTCTACTATTTAATATTATTCATTTTATTCTCAAATTATTATTAGAGTATTTAATATTAGCGAATCTTATGATGCAGCTGATGGAAACATTCGGATTTGGAAGGACTATACTCTGAAGGGTAAACAAAAACTTGCCACTCCATTCTCTTCAATTCATGGTCATAAAGCTGGTGTGAGGAGTCTGAATGCAGTTGTTGATTGGCAACAGCAATGCGGTTATCTGGTAGGTGGTTGCTCTTTGTTTATTCTTGGGAATGTGGGATATCTCCCTCAACCCCAATGTCCTAAAATAGACACTCTAATTGTTTCCTCATATTGTGATGTTAATGATTTTTTTATTGTGTTCCATGTTACATTTATACATATACCCGCATTAACTTGCTGCATCTAACTTAAAATTTCATGTTAAATAACCTGTAGAGACTTTAATTATTTTTTTACTCTTGGTTCGTTAAACTTTGTTCTATTTCCTGTGCTCTTTTACAAAGAGGTTGTTATTCAAATGACAAATGTATTTTCCTTTCTAGATTTGTTTGGAATTCCAAAATCAAGCTCTTTCCCAGAGGACAACGTAGTTCTTAATTGATAGAGGACAACGTAGTTCTTAATTGATAAATGCCAATGATAGATCAGTAGTGCCACCATCAAATTGCACAAAGGCGAAACATGCATTAACTTGCTGCAACTAATTTAAAATTTCAAGTTAAATAACCTGTAAAAACATAATTATTTTCTAACTCTTGGTTTGTTAGACTTTGTTCTTTTTCCTGTGCTCTATTACAAAGAGATGGCTGTTATTAAAATGACAGATGTATTTTCCTCTCTGGATTTGTTTGAAAAACCTAAAAAAAAGAGAGAGAGAACATGCAAGGTGTTATGGCATATTTCTAGTCAACATAGAAAGATAAAGTATTTGAAGAGATGTGAAAAGAAGATTAACCTATCTGAACTACCTTATAGTCTAGTTACATCGATCTTCTTCCTTTCCATGTTCTTCTCACACTTATATATATATATATATATATATATATATATATATATATATATATATATATATATATATATATATATATAGACAAATCCATATGCTAGTATCTCATCTCATCCATTTAATAAAAAAGTGAATTATAATTACTAATCACCAAGTGTCTCAAAACATCATAAGTTCTTTCTCATCATAGCTACAAGAGAGAATCATTTACATCCCAAAATACAAGAATTCTCTCTAAATCTCTTACTACCCTGGCCCCTATAGCTGCATTATACTGGAGTTATAACCAAAATATCCATCAGACACAATGCAGACCTACCAAAAAAAAGATAATCAAGTTCCTGGGTATGTCAGCAAATCCCAGGAAATCGGTTACTCCACTACTGGGTATCTGAGAAAAGAAGTAACAAAAAGGGATAAGTCACAAGGACTTAGTGAGAGCATAATATACTAAGCAGACATGAGAGAGCACCACTTAACATGAATCCTTCCATTTCAAAAGATATTAAAATGACATTTCAATAAATAATGAATGAAAGATACACTTGCTTTTAGAAATTCATGTACGCAAAGAATATACATTTCAGAATTTCTCATAATCTGGTATTCAAAATAATTACTTTAAAAAAAATCAAGCATTTATTCAACTATGTGCACATAGACCACATTATCTCTTCGTTGTGGTGAACGGTAATTATATAACTACGACATTTAGCTCGTAGGCTACATTATCTCTTCGTTGCAGTGAACGAAACATATAAATATACTATGAGAATTCAACTCACAGGCTACATTATCTCTTCGTTGTAGCAAACGGAAATATCATTATACTATGAGAATTCAACTCATAGGCTACATTATCTCTTCGTTGTAGCAAATGGCATATCATTCATGATCTCAACATAAATAAAATTAAACAAACAGTTCAACATTCATCCTTATATATATTATCAAGATCTCACAATAAATTTCAAAGCTTACCAAAAATATATATGTTCGAAAGTATACTTGCTTCTTCATAAATGATCTTTAAGAAAATCGCTAAGTATATTAGCTACTCACCTAAATAACGCAATCAATGACTTCTACCGCTGTTAGGAAGGTCAACCGCTATATTTTCCACAGAACCTAAGCATTCAAATAATAGAACAAGAGATTAGACAAAATCCCCAATTTTAGCAAACCTAGGGTTTTGAGAAAATCACAATAATCTCTAATACTTAGTTTCTAACTCTTTTTCTCACAGCCCAAGACTAATCAGTGTTATAACATACTCATCTAACATAATGGGTCATAAACATTTTACCTTAAAGAGATCAAATAGAAAAGCCTAGGAAATGCGTAGTGTTTTCCATTTTCTCCAGTCACCTTCTTGTGCTTGGAAAAGCCCAAAGATGTAAAAAGCTTGCAATTTTTGGAACCATGGGAGGAGATGAGCGAAAGGTTGAAGGATTAAGTCTTTGGGGAAGAAGGGGTTAGAGAGGGGGTGGGCTGCTGCACAAAAAGAAAATGGAAGTTTCGGGAAAGGGGGAGAAAGGTCTCGGGATTTTTTTTTAAAATCGCAGGGGAGTGGCTTGTGTTATTTTAACTTTTGTTATTTAATATTATATTATTATTTAAGTGAAATAGTGCGTTACATTCTTCCCCCCTTAAAAAAATTCGTCCTCGAATTTTGATCAATGACTAATCTTGAGTCTCAAACAAGTGAGGATACTTCTCACGCATAATGGTTTCTGGTTCCCAAGTCATCTCCTCTCTTGCTGGTCCTCTCCAAGCCACTTTCACTGATACAACATCCTTAGAACGTAAATGTTTCACACGTTTGTCCATTATAGTCACTGGTTGTTCTGTATAACTGAGATTCTCATCAAGTTGCACTGACTGAAGTTGAATAATGTGAGAAGGGTCATGAACATATTTTCGAAGCATCGACACATGAAATACTGGGTGAACACTCGATAGATTTGGCGGGAGGGCTAAACGATAAGCCACCTGCCCCACCCTTTCTAGAATCTCAAAAGGACCAATAAACCTGAGGCAAAGCTTACCTTTCCGACCAAAACGTAAGATACCTTTCATGGGAGACACACGCAAAAATACATGTTCTCCTACACTAAACTCTAAAGGTCGACGTCTCTGATCTGAATAGGACTTTTGTCTACTTTGAGCAGTCAGTAAGTGATCTCGAATCATCTTGACCTTCTCAACAACTTCTTGAATTAAATCCGGGCCTACTAACCTATGCTCTCCAACTTCAAACCATCCAATCGGTGATCTACAGCGCCTCCCATACAAGGCCTCAAAAGGTGCCATATGAATACTAGATTGATAACTGTTATTATAAGCAAACTCTGCCAAAGGCAAGTATTGATCCCAACTACCTCCAAAATCAAGCATGCAAGCACGCAACATATCTTCCAGGATTTGTATCGTTCTTTCTGATTGACCATCAGTCTAAGGGTGAAAAGCAGTACTCAAATCTAATCTAGTCCCTAAGGCCAGTTGGAAAGATTTCCAAAATCGAGCTATGAACTGAGGGCCCCGATCTGATATGATGGACAATGGCACTCCATGCAAGGACACTATCCTCTCTAAATAAATCTTGGCATATTGAGTTGCTGAGTAGGTAGTTTTCACAGGCAAAAAGTGCGCTGACTTAGTCAATCGATCTACAACCACCCAAACTGAGTCATAACCCTTTGAGGTTTTAGGTAACCCCGTCACAAAATCCATAGTAATCCTTTCCCACTTCCATTCAGGTATATCAATTCGCTGAAACAAACCTGCGGGCTTTTGATGCTCTGCTTTAACTTGTTGACATACTAGACATCTAGATACAAATTCAGCTATATTCTTTTTCATCCCTTCCCACCTAAAGAACTCTTTCATGTCTTGATACATTTTAGTAGAACCTGGGTGAATAGTATAAGAGGAATAATGAACTTCCTCCATAATCTTTCTCAAGTGAGGGTCTTCACTTTGAGTGACCTTAATGGTATCCACTAAAGTGGAACGAGCATGAACATGGGCTAAAAGTGATTCGGTGCCCGTGACCTCAAACCTTACTCCACTAGCTATAAGATCTTGAAACTCCTTCACTACTGGTCTCCTAACTTCAACAATGTGAGCTAAGCTACCCATAGACTTTCTACTCAAAGCATCAGCAACTACATTAGCTTTACCTGGATGATATAAGATCGTGCAATCATAGTCTTTTAAGAGCTCCATCCACCTCCTTTGCCTCAAATTCAAGTCCTTCTGCTGAAATATGTACTTAAGACTCTTATGATCCGTGTAGATTTCACTAGTCTCACCATATAGGTAATGCCTCCAAATTTTAAGAGCAAAGATTACTGTTGCCATCTCTAGATCATGTGTAGGATAGTTTTGTTCATGCCTCTTGAGTTGTCTAGAAGCATAAGCAATCAACCTTCCATGTTGCATCAAGACACACCCCAGTCCAATCCTCGATGCATCACAATAAACCACATAACCTCCACCACCCGAAGGTAAGGCTAAGACAAGTGCGGATGTCAAGCAATCCTTTAGCTGTCGAAAACATTGCTCACATGCATCATTCCATTGGAATGCCACTTGCTTTTGTGTTAGTCTAGTTAGAGGAGCTGCAAGTCTCAAAAAATCCTTAATGAACCGACGGTAGTATCCAGCAAGTCCAAGGAAACTATGAATTTCTGACACTGATGTAGGCCTAGGCCAACTTTGAATTGCTTCCACTTTCTTCATATCTACGCTTATACCATCCTTAGATACCACATGACCTAAAAAGGCCACACTATCCAACGAGAATTCACATTTAGAGAACTTTGCATACAACTTATGCTCCCTCAAGTGTTGCTCATGTTCCTCTTTACTTTTAGAATACACCAAAATATCATCAATGAAAACTATCACAAAGTGGTCCAAGAATGACTTGAAGACTCAATTCATCAAGTCCATAAAAACTGCAGGAGCATTAGTTAATCCAAAAGACATCACCAAAAACTCATAATGTCCAAATCAAGTGCGGAAAGTTGTCTTAGGAATATCCTCTGCCTTTATCTTCAACTGGTGATATCCAGCTCTCAAGTCAATCTTTGAGAAACATTGAGATCCTTGAAGTTGATCAAACAAATAATCAATACGGGGTAGAGGATATTTATTCTTCACAGTCACCTTGTTTAATTGTCGATAGTCGACACACAAACGAAGTGAACCATCTTTCTTCTTGACAAACAAGACGGGTGCACCCCAAGGGGAGCAACTAGGACGAATGAAACCTTTGTCAAAAAGATCCTTCAATTTCTCCCTTAACTCATTAAGTTCAGCTGGAGCCATCCGATATGGAGGTATAGATATGGGTTGAGTTCCTGGAAGCAAATCAATGCCAAACTCTACTTCCCTATCTAGCGGTATGCCAGGTAACTCCTCAGGAAAAACATCAGGGTACTCATATACCACCGGGACCTGCCCCAACTCTGCTACTGGCACATTGACATCTTTTACCATCGCCAGGTAACCTTGACAACCCTTCCTCAACAACCTGTGAGCTTTTACCGCTGAAATCAAATTACTTGATGACCAATTTTGATCACCCTGAAACACAACGGTCAGTTCCTCCGGCACATCCAACTTCACTACTTTATTATGACAATCTAAAGTAACATGGCAAGCAGCCAACCAATCCATACCTAATATGACATCAAAGTCTACCATATCCAGCTCTATAAGATCTGCCTTAAATGATTTTCCTTCTAACAAAATTTCACAAGATTTGTACACTGAATTTGCTAATAAAGAGTGACCCATGGGGGTAGCCACTATCAGAAATTCACTCAGAGGTGATGGGTCTTCCTAAAGTAGTTGCAAAGAAAGGAGATATAAAGGAGTGTGTAGCTCCAGAATCAAACAAAACACGTGCATCCTGAGAATTTATGGAAAGTATACCTGTCACAACGGCATTGGATGCTTGAGCATCCTAGCGAGTCAAGGTGAACACACAAGCTTGCCCTCCACTCGTCTGCCCCTGTCCTCTGCCTCCTGATCCTCTGCCACCTCGATATGATCCATTTGTTCCACGTGATCCTGAACCACTAGATTGTCCCATCTGGACCATAGGTGTTGCCACTCCACTAAAAAATGGCTGAAAAGGTGACATAGGATAGCTCCTAGCAAAATGTCCAACTTGCCCACATCGATAGCAACCTATTGACCCTTGCCTGCAAGGTCCGGTATGTGCCTTTCCACATGTAGCACAAGTAATAGGGGTCCCAACAGAAGTCGCACGATGATGTGCAACACCCCGACTATGAGCTGTACTAGCTACCTGACTAACTTGAGTGACTTGTGGCAGATGACCTCCCTGTTGACCTTGCCAAGGCTGACTTGTATCAACTCTAAAACCTCCCCCACCATGGCCCTGATGGCCACCACGAGATGTATTTGAGTGAAACCTCTTGCGTGAGTCACGAGGATTTCCACCCCTGTCTCTGTTTCCTCGCTTAATAGTTAAAGCCCTATTCAGAGCCTCATAAGTAATGTCACCATGTCCTGCAATTGCCCTGAACAAATAACTCTTCAAACCTTCCAAGAACCTATGAACTCGTAACTTCTCAGTAGCCACCAAGTGTGGTGCATATCTAGAAAGTCGCATGAATTGGATATTATACTCCATCACTGACATCTGCTCGGTTTGCACAAGAGTCTCAAACTCACGTGCTCTACTGTCTCTAACACTTTGAGGCAAAAAGTGAGCTAAGAACAACTCAATAAACTCATCCCATGCTAAAAGAGGTGATCCTACTGGTCTTGCAAGGAGCATAGTCTCATACCATCCCCTTGCTACATCACGCAAACGAAAAGCTGCAAACTGTACCATCCGAGTAGGGGAACAACCTAATCCTTGACATATCCATGACACCTCATCTACAAATGTCTGAGGATCCTCATGAATGTCTGAGCCGCTGAAATTCGGTGGATTAAGCTTTGTAAATGCACTCAAGGGAACCTCCGCAATAGTGGGCTGAACCAAGGGCTGTTCATGCTGCACACCCTCTTGACCAATCTCAGAAATCGGTTGTTGTTGCCCTACCTATTGTTGTCTGCGTTCCCCAACCACATCAACTAGTCGTCCTAATATCTCTTGCATATTTTGCATATTAGCCGTCAACTGAGCTAGTGTTGGGTTCCCACGTGTAGCCCAAGGAACCTCAACCTCTGGCATTCCACCACCCCTACCAAGTCTTCCCCGTCCACGACCACGACCACGTCCACGGCCTCTTGGGGCTACACCTTGGGGTTGAGCAGAAGCCTCGTCAGAAATTGACTCATTAACGCGTCTATTCCTGGGTGGCATCTTGACCAAAGACAATAGTAAAGGTCAAAGATTTAATTACGAGGAAGAACTAGAGAAGCACTCGGAATCACATACACTAAGACAATAAATCCAGTTTAACATGGATTGTCATAGCCTCTTGCATGTAATTTGGGCCCGAGTACACAAGTTACAAACAAGATTCCATAACAAACCAAACAATGCAGCTATCTGACCTATCAACCTGGGCTCTAATACCAACTTTGTCACGACCCACTGTTGGGACATGACCGGCGCACAGACTATGACTTCCTTAGTCTGGCCAGCCTATCCTATACAACATAACCTGTAAAAGCACACCATATATATATATATATATATATATATATATATATATATATATATATATATATATATATAGACAAATCCATATGCTAGTATCTCATCTCATCCATTTAATAACAAAGTGAATTATAATTACTAATCACCAAGTGTCTCAAAACATCATAAGTTCATTCTCATCATAGCTACAAGAGAGAATCATTTACATCCCAAAATACAAGAATTCTCTCTAAATCTCTTACTACCCTGGCCCCTATAGCTGCGTTATACTGGAGTTATAACCAAAATATCCATCAGACACAATGCGGACCTACCAAAAAAAAGATAATCAAGTTCCTGGGTGTGTCAGCAAATCCCAGGAAATCGGTTACTCCACTACTGGGTATCTGAGAAAAGAAGTAACAAAAAGGGGTAAGTCACAAGGACTTAGTGAGAGCATAATATACTAAGCAGACATGAGAGAGCACCACTTAACATGAATCCTTCCATTTCAAAAGATATGAAAATGACATTTCAATAAATAATGAATGAAAGATACACTTGCTTTTAGAAATCCATGTACGCAAATAATATACATTTCAGAATTTCTCATAATCTGGTATTCAAAATAATTACTTTAAAAAAATCAAGCATTTATTCAATTATGTGCACATAGACCACATTATCTCTTCGTTGTGGTGAACGGTAATTATATAACTACGGCATTTAGCTCGTAGGCTGCATTATCTCTTCGTTGCAGCGAACGGAACACATAAATATACTATGAGAATTCAACTCATAGGCTACATTATCTCTTCGTTGTAGCAAACGGAAATATCATTATACTATGAGAATTCAACTCATAGGCTACATTATCTCTTCGTTGTAGCAAACAGAAATATCATTATACTATGAGAATTCAACTCATAGGCTACATTATCTCTTCGTTGTAGCAAACGACATATCATTCATGATCTCAACATAAATAAAATTAAACAAACAGTTCAACATTCATCCTTATATATATTATCAAGATCTCACAATAAATTTCAATGCTTACCAAAAATATATATGTTCGAAAGTATACTTGCTTCTTCATAAATGATCTTTAAGAAAATCGCTAAGTATATTAGCTACTCACCTAAATAACGCAATCACTGACTTCTACTGTTGTTAGGAAGGTCAACCGCTATATTTTCCACAGAACCTAAGCATTCAAATAATAGAACAAGGGATTAGACAAAATCCTCAATTTTAGCAAACCTAGGGTTTTGAGAAAATTACAATAATCTCTAATACTTAGTTTCTAACTCTTTTTCTCACAGCCCATGACTAATCAGTGCTATAACATACTCATCTAACATAATGGGTCATAAACATTTACCTTAAAGAGATCAAATAGAAAAACCTAGGAAATGCGTAGTGTTTTCCGTTTTCTCCAGTCACCTTCTCGTGCTTGGAAAAGCCCAAAGATTTAAAAAGCTTGCAATTTTTGGAACCATGGGAGGATATGAGCGAAAGGTTGAAGGATTAAGTCTTTGGGGAAGAAGGGATAGGGTTAGAGAGGGGCTGGGCTGCTGCACAAAAAGAAAATGGAAGTTTCGGGAAAGGGGGAGAAAGGTCTCGGGATTTTATTTTTTTTTAAACTGCAGGGGAGTGGCTTGTGTTATTTTAACTTTTGTTATTTAATATTATATTATTATTTAAGTGAAACGGTGCGTTACAATATATATATAAAATATGCTGAACCATGTTACTTTTCAGGTTGTGAAGCAAGTGATTGTATGCAATGCTTTTCACCTTTGGAATAATGTTTCCTTTTTAGGGTCATTGCATGGTGATTATATCCACATTTTGTGGATGTGACATGTTTCAACTTTCAAGTACATATAATTTTGTAGTCCTAAGAATTTTAATATTTATTGTGTTGTCATGTTCAGGGACAATTAATCAACATGAGAGGAGAGAAGCCTCTAAAGATACAAAAGGTGATCTAAAAGCCTTACCCAAAAAGAGGCAAGTATACTTAATGCAAATTGCTTATAGTCACTGATCTTTTTGTTTTGATATATACACACACACACACACACACTGCACATTATATCACATTATTACCTCCTTGCAATCTTTAATCCGTTCAATCTTTTTCTTTGGTGTAACTTCAAGAAAATCAACCTCCGCACTAACTGCATCATTACTAAGTTGACTCAAACTTACACATGGTGAATTCATATCCTGAAGCATCCTACAACATAAGGCTAATTAATACAAATCACATCACAATCAATACAAAATTGCATTTTAATATTCAACAATAGAGTTATATTTGTTAGCCATTTTTTTCAAAATAAAAAAATAACAGAGTGTATTTCTAACGCAAATGGGAATACAATATTCAAATACCTTGGAAACACTTCACTTTGGCTAGATGAACTATTACAACAACATTTTCAACTACTCCAAATGCAAGAAATGCATTAAGTTCATCCACAAATGGACCAAACAAAGTACACTCTCTGTTAAACCTGTTTTTAAAAAAACATGATAAACAACAAATACTTATTACTTAATAGAAAGAGTAAAATACAAACAATATAATACCACTTACCCATCATCCTTTATTTCGATGACATTCATCTTTGTTCTCATTGCGTTTCTTTCATTTTCTCTTTCAGTCCCAACACTTGTCAAAATACCCATGACATCTATGCAAATGAAACATTTAATTTATTTTTTTAAAATTGACAACAACTGAAAATAACAATCTAAATGTTTGCATTCAATGAAAACCTTACCAACTAAATAATCAGTGTCATAACCACCACAAACAATGTCTCTTATAGGTATAAAATCATACACAGAGTCTGGAACACTTGCATTGTCCACCAATGCAACCTTAGTGGAGTACTGAAACATAATTTTGTACTTGTGGAGGATGATTCTATATATACCTCCATTGTCAACAACACCAAAAAATTGAATAGAGTATACTTTCCCTTCTTGTAAGGTTTTGTCAAACTTATAAATGAGAGTCTGCTTCACAAAACCATGGACTTTATCTCCTTACATTCAAAACAGTGATTAAAAATTTGACAATATTATAAAATATCACAAACGAAATAAATTATAAATTTTTTAAATGAACTAACCTTTGAGTCCACCAGCACCGTCTCCATGGATAATGGTATTTTGCTGCTAAATGTTTGTTTGGTAGTTGAAACATTAGATATCATCCACAAATGAACAACCCTAACCATGATTCTCCAACTCTCTTTCTTAGCATTGATCTCAGTCATTGAGTTGAATTTGTTAGTCATTTTCTAAAATAAAAAACAACTAAGTAAAAAACTAAATCATAGTATATTTATAATGCAAATCGATTTTCAGCAAATGCAACATAAATCATACCGACATCTATTTTACATTTTACATTATTTATACACGAACATAGAAGAGAAGAATAGGCTTAGACTTCGGTGAGAAGACAAACGAATTTGAATTTCAAATTCAAATTTGAAGATGTGTAGATTTGAAGTATTCAACATTTCCTTCTTCGATGAAACATATAAAGGTTGCAAAAAAAGATTAAGCTATACTGACCTACATCATACCTGAAACACTTTGACTCTCCTACATTTCCAAAACTTTTGGGCTGTCCTCCCAAAAATTTCCATTTGTTGTGTGGTGTTACTCTGCTACACACAGAGTATCATCTGCATGCAAGTTGTTTATGTGTTGTGGTCGTTGTTTATGTTCTGTGGACATGCTTAGCTCATTTTTTGTGCATTTTGTGCAATGGTGCAACCGGAAAGCTTACCCTGGTTGTTTTAGCTTGAAACCATGTTCCTTAAATGGTGCAACCGGAAAGGCTTACTTTGTTCATTTGTAACTGTGTAGTTAATTCCAGAAGAAGCAAAATAGTTGCATTGCTTTTTTCTCCAAATACCCCACATGCTGACACGAGTCTTGTTTTTTCCAAAAGGAGCAATTATTGGATCCTCAAATGTTACTATTATAGATGATAAACTAAAAAGGATAAACCATAAACAAGTAATAATAAGTAACTCATCCATAATGATAAAATATAAAATTAGGTATGAGTGCTTACTTTAGAATTTTCTATATTAGTAATTTACTACTTAGTATACAATTAGTATTTTGTTATGTTGGTTTACTATATGCACGTTGGATTGGCTTTTAGTCAAGTTCAAAACTCTAAACTTGTTACTTAATTCAATTTTAATTGGGTACACTAAAATAAAACTAATCTAACCCACAAAAATCTAATTGGGTTGGGTTGAATTGGACAAGTTCATGGAATGCATGCAATCCACTCACACACCCCTAGTAGTGGATGTAGCCCAAGTTAGGGTGAACCAATATAATTCCTTAGTATGTTGTTTCCTTCTTTATTGCTTCTTGTTTATCTTCATTTCTATATCCTTAAAGTTTGTTTTTGAAAAATGTTGTTGTGAAAATTATAACTCTAATTTTTAATCAAATTTTTTTCATAAAACAATTTTATTATTCAAAAGCAACACCTACTCTAAGCAACAAACATCAAAACAAGAATTAGTCATTTAATAGAATAAGAGATTTTAAGAGCATGTTCTAAAGTAGTAAAATAGAAGTTTACTTGGAAGATCTTATCTTAAAATATTCTTTTATCCTAGTACTTGTGAAGAAAAGGTTCATTGATCTAAGTCTTTTGATTTCCAAGCAAGAAGCTTGAGAAGAAAAATTACAAGCATAGTGTAATCGTGCGAAAAATAGTCTGATCAACTTTGGTATCACTATTCAACCCCTCTTTTAGTGACCAATTGATTCACTTCACCAAGTCGGGTTGAGAATTAGAATTTTAGGTTTGACTTGTTAAAAAAATGAATGACTCAAGCTTGACTCATTTATTTAAATGAGCCTAATTAAAAACTTATGTTTGACTTGTTTAAAAAAAATTAAAGCTTGAACTTGTCTTCTTTAGCTCATTTATAACTTAATTACTTTTTAATATGTAAAAAAAATATTAAATATTTTTTAACTTTATGAATTTAGTATTTAATAAAATATTTTAATACTAAATAATAACCTATAGATAGAAATATGGTTAAACATGTGATATGGTATTCTGGATTCTATATGTGTATACAAGCTATTAATGCCGAGCTTGTAAAACTTGAGTTTGACTTATTTAAATAATTGAGTCAAATCTCAAGCTCAAATTTTCTTATTTAATTAAACAAATAATCTTGATCGAATAGTTAATTAGTTAAACTTGAACAATTCACAAATATCTTAGTCCATTTACACCCCTGACTAAAACCAGTAAAAAAAAAATAAAGTACAAGAACTAAAAAGAATTTCTCAAAAAGTTTAACCCTCGTTTGAGGTGATTTTGAGTTTTCAAATGTAATTTAAAAAGAAATTCCCAAAGGTACCAGCCACACTTTACACATAGGCATAAAACAGAGGTCATGGAGCTCTATATAACCATGGAGGCAGGGTGAAGAGGAAAACGATAATGTAGAATCTGTACTTTGATTCAAAGAACATGAAGAGCCATAATAAAGGCTCTTGTGAGTAAGGATATTCTGGAGGCAAGATCTGCTACTGTTGTTGCTCGACTACAACAATTGCCAATAGAAGGAGGAGGCCTGGTGCTGGTGGAATCCAATGCTATTGCAGGTGTTTTTGATTTCCAAGTAAGATGTCGCATTGCACAACACTCCTGTTGTTCCATCCTTTCTCTTTTATAGGAAAAAAAAGAAGGAGGAATTTCACATAAAGAAATCAATTGATTGCATTAATTTTTGGGTAAATAATCACTTTTATCTCTCAATGTGTAATTCACTAATAAATGCATCCCTAAAAGATGAAAATATAAATTTTAGTCCCTGAAAGTGTAAAAAGTGCAACAAATATATCCAGCCGTTAACTTTCGTTCGTCACCGTTAATAAAATAGTCTACGTGGCACAAAGGGACAAATTTGTCACTGAAATGATTGTCAACGTGAATTGCCAGCATAAGGGCATATTTGTCATAATATTTTGTTTTTACCTTTCGTCTTCCCACCCGTCGACAAATGCGTCCCTGAAAGATAAAAATGTAAAATTTAGTCCCCGAAAGTATAAAAAATGCAACAAATATATCCAAACATTAATAATGAATTGTATATGAGAGAAGTTAGAAAAAAAGGGATTAAAAAAATGGTAAAATACAGCTTAAGATTTGAACTCTTATACTTTGATTATCTATCTATTTATCCATCTATCAAATTGTTAATTAGTTTTTTAATTAATCAATATAACTACTTATTTTCCAAAATAAAATAAATTTATTTAGTTTTATGATTAAAAAAAATAAGTTACCATTTAAAAAAAGGAAAGTCTTTTATTTCTTGAAATTTTTTTGTTTCTTCAATTAATTATTAATCTTTATTACGTACTCTATCACGATATGTCAAATGTAATACAAGGTCACTCCAGCTCCTAAATCAGCTAGAGATACAACTATACGTCCCAAAGACAAAGAATAAATCTCTGTATTAGTTTTTTTTGTTTTATTTTAAAGTTAACCTTTGTATTAGTTTAAGTATTATTGTATTTTTATTTAAATTTATTTGAATTCTTTATTTGTTAGTAACTATTTTTATTTCATTCATATTATATATAATAAGTGTTGTCTTGAATGAAAATATATATGGTTTATCCAAGGGATTCTTTCATATTTGAGGTATATATATATATATATATATATATATATATACATTTTATTGATTAAGGGAAAAAACTTATAATTCCACTTTACCTTTATCTAGTTTAAATTTTGTGAGATTTTTTAAAAAAAAATAGTTGATTAAATTCTTTTTTTAAAATAAATAAATAAATAAATATGATCCTACGGTTGGTTATGTTTTTTCTACTCAAAACTTTCGACATGTTATTTTCAATCTAAATATAAGGGTACTTAAGTTGGAATTGAGATATGAAATAATTTTAAAGATTAAAAGTGAGAAATTTAGTAGAAATTTGATAAAATTATAAGATATAAGATAAAGTTTTTTTTAATAGCAAAGATTAAGGTTTGAGAAGGAAATTAAAATAATATATATATATATATATTAAAAGGAAATTTAAAAAATATATTCCATAAATACTAAACGAATAGGAGTAGTAAATTATAAATAATAATAATAATAATAATAAGTCACAATCTATTGTTAACGTTCAGATATATTTGTCACACATTTTTATACTTTGTGGACTAAATTTTATATTTTCATCTTTCAGGGACACATTTGTCAACGGAGTGGGAAGAAGAAAAGTAAAAAAAAATATTATGACAAATATGTCTCTATGCTGACAATCTATGTTGTCAATCATTTCAGTGACAAATTTGTCCCTCCATGCCACGTAGGCTATTTTATTAATGGTGACAGATGGAAGTTAACGGCTAGATATATTTGTCGCACTTTTTACACTTTTAGGGACTAAATTTTGTATTTTCATCTTTTAGGGACTAAATTTTGTATTTTCATCTTTTAGGGACATATTTGTCAGCGAATTACACATTGAGGGATAAAAGTGGCTATTTACCCTTAATTTTTACTAATTCCATAATTTATTTCGGAAAGGGATTTCACACATATTAAGAATTAAGTGGGTCATGGATGCGTTGTTTGTGATTAAAAGGTTGTACTTTTGGATGAGAAAGAGGAAGAGTAAATAGTTATTTTTGTTTTTGAATGTGTAATTCGATGATAAATATGTTCCTAAAGATGAAAATATAAAATTTTAGTCCCCAAAAATATAAAAAGTACAACAAATATATATGACCGTTAACTTCCATCTGTCACCGTTAATAACATAGCTTACGTAACACATAAGGACGAAATTATCACTGAAATAATTGCTAACGTGATCATGTCGACTAGATTGAACAAAAATGTTAGTAAGATATCATTTTTGAACGTAAATGCTAGAAATTTTTTGTTGGACTAAAATGTCAATATTTTTTTTTGGAGAAAAATGTCAATAATTTTTTTTTACCTAAATGTCAATATGTTCCATTGGATCAAAATGTTAATAAATTATCATTATTAGACAAAAATGTCAATAATTTTTTATTGGATCTACATATTTGTATGTTTCTATTAGACTAATATGTTAGACCTGAAAATTCATTTCATTTAAGGATAAAATATAATTTTAGGGTAAATTTTCGTCATTTTTTTATCGTTAAAAACATAAGATTACAATAATCAATTAAAAAAATATATTGATAAACATAATTTAAAACAAATAAAATAATAACGATAATATTGATTATCAACCATAATGTGTCTATCACAATAGAAATTATTCAAAATAAACATTATATCGGTTTACCAAAATAAACATTGTAATAGTGTATCAAACATTACAAATTTTTTCAAATTATAATAATTAGTCACAATCTGCTATAAATAAAGGATAAATATATTTCACATTTTGCTTCTTTGAATCTTGGCTATTTTATTAACAGTGATGGAAGGAAGTTAACGGCCGAATATATTTTTGAACTTTTTATACTTTCGGGGACTAAATTTTGTATTTTCATTTTTCAGGGATACATTTATCAGCGAATTACATATTTAAGTACAAAAGCAACTATTTACCCTATTCCTATTCACAGCGAGTGGGAAGACGAAAAGTCAATGAAATATTATATGACAAATATGTCTCTATGTTGACAATTAGAGATAGTCACATTGACAATCATTTTAGTGACAAATTCGTTCTTATGTGCTAAGTATGTTATTTTATTAACAGAAAGAAGTTAACGATCGAATATAGTTATCACACTTTTTACACTATTGGGGATAATTTTGTACTTTTATCTTTAATGGACGCATTTATCAGTAATTTACACA
Organism: Glycine max; assembly: GCF_000004515.6. Lineage (NCBI taxonomy): Eukaryota > Viridiplantae > Streptophyta > Magnoliopsida > Fabales > Fabaceae > Glycine > Glycine max. The sequence goes on from NC_038255.2 coordinate 34,034,476, forward strand.
TTTAGAGACAAAAATAATTATTTACCCATAAAATAAAGAGATTTATTTTAAAAATTGGAAAAAATAAATTGAAAATTAAAAATTAAAACTAGATTTAGTTTTTAAACAAGACCTTAAGAATTAAAAATATTATTTTTTTCAACATATGTGTCCAATATTCATAACTTTGTCTATAATTAATTTTTTATTGAATAGTGTGACTTATCACCTTTAACGGAATAAAAAATAATAAAATCAAAGAATTATATCTAATTAATTTTGAGATGGCCCCTAACTTTTTTTACAACTCTAACTTCTTTTCTGAATAGTATTTGATTCCCCTTTGTTTATATATATATATATATATATATATGTGTGTGTGTGTGTGTGTGTGTAAAATTCGTTTTTGCCTAAACATGTCACTTCCATTTTGTTTTTAATTTTACTATAAATTTTTGTTTTTTTTTTGCTTTCTTTTTTTTCTTTACTTTTTATGCTAGTATTATTTTAATATCTTGTTGACGTGTTTGGCTTATTTCAATGTATTTTTTTATCTGGTATTTTTATTTGAATCGAATGCTTGTACTTATGTTTGCATTAGAAAAAGACTAGGTAGCATAAAAAAGAAAAAAAAATCTCTTCAACAGTTTGGTACATATTTGTGTTTTATTTGCATACTTATAAGGATAATTATAAAAAATAAAAATTATAGAAATAATAAGTAAAATATAAAAACCCAAAGTGTCCCATTTCATCTAATTAATAATTCAAATGAAATCAACAAATTACATTTTTTTTCACCCTTTATTTTCTATTTTTTTGCATACATTTAGAAAAAAAAAACATTTTAAATAGCAACACCTTTTTTTTTTCTCCCTTTAAATGTGATTAAGATAGAAACAACATTTTTTAAAAAGAATTCTTCAAAATGGTGTTAAAAGCGATTACATTTTCAATGATACGTAATCTTTCATAAAAAAATAAAAAAAATAATGCAAGTGGTTAGATGTCTTTAATTAAAAAATTGCGACGCTAAAAGTTGGTTTAAGACTTTTGGAGTCAATATGGTGTTGTATAAGATTAATCCCTTGGATGCATGAATTCTTTTGGTGTGTGCGACAGTTATTGGGATTCTCATAAGATGCATTTTTGTTTCATATTAAAGATAATTAAAAATAACGTGTTTGTAGTTCTTAGCTTGCTCGATCATCTATTTTGCTTATAATTTCTTAATTATATTTAGGCTGTTTTTTAGACAATAGTTCAGGTGGCGGATTTACAATATGGTTTTGGTTTTAGGTGAAGAAGCTTTATATTTTAATGGCAGCTATTTAAATTTAACATACTTATGCTAATGTTGTCTTATTTTGAAAGAATTTTTTCTATATATGCCAGTAAAAATTGATGTAATAAATTAAAAGATCTCAAGAATTAAAAAATTAGAGAAAAAGACACATTGAAATTTTATGGGAAAATCAATATTATTTATAGATGATAAACAATGAATGTTATAAATAAGAAAAAAAATGTCAAACTATATTTAATGTCATCAGAATAATCTCAAACATAAATTCTATAAAAGCAAGCTTGCAAACTTGAAATGTTTTATTTTATTGTATATAAAGAGATCTCACATTTTAGTTTCTTTTTATAGTTGAGACTTACCCATAGACCGGATCTAACTCCTAAATTTTTATAGAAAACCAAAACATTCTCTTTAATTACTGTAAATTATATCATAAAGAAAACATCAACGAAACATCTTCCCTCTAATTATGCTTCTTTCTTTCTTTATTTCTTTTTCTTTCTAAAGTCACACACAAATCTTTCTCTCTCTTAACAATTGTTAAATCTAGTGTCTAAATTCCTTTATCCATCACCTCTTTTTCTTCTAACACCCATTTTTTCATACTACTATTGACTCTTCCTTTTACCAAAACGATCACCCTCAAATAAGACATGTGGTTGACCCGCATTCTTGTTTCTTTTTTTGTCTTAAACCTTGTGATCGAACCCCATCTATCCCCGATCGATTCTCTTAGAAAATAAAATTACTATATTGAAATTATTAAAAATAAGCTCTTTTTAGTAAACTCTCCTTTTATAAGGATTAACAAAAAGTATTTCTTTTACATAATAATTATATATCTAAATATAATTTTGCTTGAAAATGTGTTTTGTCCTCGATAATTTTTCAAATTTTGTTTTAATGCCTAATAATTTTTTTAAAAAAATTTAGTCTCTAATAAAAAAATTGTCCCTAAATTTATTTAGATAACACTTTAGGGACAAAAACAAAACAAAAAATTTATTAAGAACAAAAGGTTAAAAAAATATTAGGAACCAAAAATAAAATTAAAAAACTTATTAATGATAAAAATATATTTAAACCTTATAATTTTATTTCATACTAATATTTCTAAATTAAGTTGAAGTCTTTAAAAAAGTGTAAAAGTATGTCTTGGAAAATTTTCAAAGGCATTTATCCCTATTTAATTGGTGACATGGAAGGATTAGGTAGCTATCAAATGAATTGTTGCATGGCTCACGATTCTTTATTGACGCAGATCGAGTTGAATGACTTTATTTTGTGTTGGCAATTTAAAATTTACTGTGACTAGTGGCTACCTAATTGTGTAGTTTTGAGGGAGTGTGATCCTAAATGTTAGTTTGAGGCTTCGTGGTGACTTTTGGAGACAAGATGGTGCTGTATGAGATTTGTAACTATGAAGTCTCAAATAAGTTTTAGTATCACACTCCCAAAAACACGCAATATTGACTAGTCAAAACAAATTTTTGAACCACAGCACAAAATAAAATCATCCCACCTTTGGATTAAAAAAGAACCATGGTCTATGCAATAATCCAACTTATAATCCTTCCCTGCCACTACTATAAATAGGGATAAAAGTCATTTTAAAATTATTCAAGACATAAATTAACAATTTTTAAAAAACTTTTAAACTTAATTTAGAAATATTGATACGGAATAAACTTATATTTGGATGTAATAACTCTTTATAAAAGGAGAGTTTACTCATAAATTTAACTATATGATGGTTATTGAAAAATATAAAAAGAGATTAATTTTAATAAATTTAAGATAGTAGTTTTGATGTTAAAGAGAGTCGAGATAGATGGGATTCACAAGTATGGTTCTAATATATAAAAAAATGTGGATCAGCCACATTTCTTATTTGAGGTTGGTGATTGTTGGTGAAAGGAATAATCGATAGTGGTATGAGAGGAGTGGTCGTTAGAGGAAGAGGAAATGGATGAGGAGAATAAGCAAATTAAGGAAGAGTTTTATTTTTATTTTTATTTTTATTTTTTAAAGTTTGCCCCATCACTCACATGCCTTAATGCATGTCCATTTATATGTCATATCATAATAGCTAATATGTGAAGTTACTTCCATTAAATGAGATAATTAAGATGAAGGGATTAATTTGAAAGAAACTTGAGGCCCTCAATTGGTTGAATTGAAACTCAAGGAACTAAAATGCAGCATATTTGGAAGACTAAAAAAATACAAATAAGCCTAAAAATATTACTTTTTTTATGTTTTGAGGAGTAGGTTAGTAACACACCTTTAACTTTAAACAGAACCTCATGCTTTTTTGTTCTTTCAGAAGACTTTACAATAATTAATAGTTGTCATTTTATTTTAAAAATAATATCATTCATCAAGAAAGAAAGAAAAATCACACAGTTTAATAAAGAGGGAGAAAACTAAATGCCCGCGTTGAAGAAAAATATAGAAATATAATTTACATGGAAGTAAAAATTTTGAATTTTTTAATTTATTACTAAATCTAATTATTTATTTGTTGTTAGGAAAAAAAAATAATATTAAAGAAAACCCCATCACAAAAGCATAATATTTGCAAAAATTGGGATAAAGAGTTACGAAGACATCATCCATATATGTGCTGAAAATTCAGATATTAATAATCTAGATATATTTTGAAGAATTAAAAGTATTAAGAGAAATATTAAAAGATGAAGTTAACACACCAATAAAAATATTAAATTATATAAAAGGATTAGAGTCTTTTTTAAATATATGTATTATTTATAGAATATTATTATTAATATCGGTAACATTTGTTACTATCGAAAAAAGTTTTTCAAAATTAAAATTACTTAAATCTTATTTAAGATCAATAATGTTAAAAATTTGAAATTTACAATTCACTATTTATTTTATAAAATTTTCCTTGGGCCCAAATTTATGTAGGCACAACCTGCATTACTTTTTGTCAAACTGTTATTATTAGTTATAAAATTCGAAAAAAATAATTATTTTTTATAAAAAAATATATGCATAAAAAAATTACAGGAAAATACTCGTCTCCAATTACAACAAACGAATAACAATCTTCTCTACCTACAAATATTTTTACAAATACCCGGAAAAGTTAAGTCTATTTGTCATCCCCAGGTGATGCAATACTTAAAGGATGGTAAATATAAGAGAATTTGTCTAGCAATTAGTGGTTGCAACTTCTAATTTCGTCATTTATATTGATGGAGTGAAGCTAATTTTCTCTTTTTCTATAATTCTTCAAAATTTAGAACACAGTACAACAAAAGCCAATAAATAACTTTACGTCGCGCCAAGACACATTTATCCGGTTCCTATTAAGGATTTTTATACGTTTATTTTATACTATTATTTTTTTAAATATAAGTTACATAGCTAAATAATTTAAATAATAATAATAATAATTAAATAACAATCTTAAAATTTGTAACTAAAAATATAATTTATTTATTAATTTTTAATTTTAATTATTTTTTATTTATTAGTTATTATATTATTTGAATTTTTATATAATTAATAAATTAATATATAATTTATTTTAAAAAAGTATAAGAAAATCAAAATTATAAAAAGATGATGTAATGGGTTGTTCACATACTTTTCTAAACCCGAAAAATTTAATGGAGATGAGTTAAGTTTTAAATTTTAAATTCAAACTCAATGCACCCTGCCTTTTACAAGAAGAGAGATGAGAAGTACCAAATTCATCTTCGACTTATCCAATTGTCGTGCCTAAATAGAAGTTGTTACCACTGGCTTGAACGGTTGGACTTCAGACTTTATGCTACCCTCATAATTTGGTATCTCGTATAGTCGATTAACTGTTACCGGTAACATTATAGAGGATACTACCTTTAGACGTACATTTTGAAATGTATTTTTTTATTATAAATTTTAAATGTATTACATTCAATCCTTAACTTTAAGATAGTGTTTTTACAAGACTAAAAAAATATTTAGATAACACTTAAAACAAAAACATATATTTCAAAATTAGAGAATCAAAATGATACAAAAGGTTTATAAAAACCAAACTTGAACGTTAATAATCTTAAAGGGATTTAAAACATAATTTATACTTAAAATTAATTATACTTAATTTTAAAACCACAAAATTTTGAATGAACTCAAAAAATCATCCCTCTAATATTATTCTCTCCTGAGTATCGTTCAAAACTAATAATATTATTAACTGAGTTTGATTCCCGGAATATATTTTTGGAGGGATAAGATTAAAACTTATAAAAATAGGAATAATTTGAAACATCACTGAGAGTCTAAAATCTTAATTACAACCAAAAGTTTAGAGGCTAATTTTAATAATAAAAAAAATCTTTTAGTACTTGAGAGGTTATTTAACATGATTTTTAATATATATATATATATATATATATATATTCAAGTGTTTCATGACCTGAAGCATTGGAAGGGAAAATCTTTCTATGGGAATGTGTTATACCAAAACAAATTTAATTCTTAAAAAAGACGGAAGATGATAATTAAGCATCAATCATTACTAAAGTGATTAAGACAAACTTAGATTCAAGCTTATCCCTTGTGGAAGTGAGTCTCATAAACATGAAAAGAATAAAAATTAAAAAAATGAAAAGCAAGAGATCAGAGCAAAAGAAAGAAAACCCAGCGGAAAAAGGAAGATCTACCCATTCAAGTTTTGAACTCTTGTGATTATGATATTGGGTATGAAATTTCAACAGCTAGCTTTGAAAGAGGGGTCTCCCTTGTCTGCATGGTGGGAGACACATGTGACCCGCAATGCAATCACCAACACACATCTAGCCACACCTACCATTATTATCATCACACAAAAACGGAGGAATTGATCATTCTACACAAAGGCACACAAAATCTAAAATTTTATATTCAAACAAGAAGAATACTGATTAATACTATAAGGATATTAATTAAGAAATTAACAATAAAATATAAAAAGTGTAATATTGAATGTATTTTCATTGTAATTCAATTCTTAATAAAAACTTTCTATTTATTAGTTTTTAAAACAATGTACTTAGGGTTTATAAAATTTTAAAGAAAAAAAGAGTACGTTTATTCTCCCTTTTGAAACACGCTAAAAAAAACATTGAAGAAAACTTCTGTAGGTTTCTATTCATGATTTTTATAAGTAACCTAAAGCTAAGTATTCCAGTACTTCATCGAATAATTAATAACAAGAGATGCATAAGGAAAGGAAATGGAAATGTATAGGGAACGTTAGTCTCACTATGATATAGTAGCATATATATGTGATTATATTTTTCTATCATATTGAGTGGATCATTTGACTGTATTGATTGTTTTCTTCCTCGAGAGTCTCATAACCTTTGAGAGAGCTTGGAAATCATTGTTTTCAACATAGCATGGTTTTATTTATTTATTTATTTTTTGCAAAGAGGTATCTAATAGACTCATTTTTCTTCTCCTTGATGAATAGTGCAAAGGAAATATATACAATCATATCAGTTTGTTTTTACTTTTGAAATTTGATGATTAAAGTAACTTTGGATCAATTATTGGACTAACCAATTTCTATGAATAAATTCTTGAACATAATTGAGAATCAAATGCTTGAATAAGCTTCAAAACTTACATTAGACAAACATAATTTGTTCAAACTAATATACCAGATTAAGTAAACACATACACACACACACACATATATATATATATATATATATATATATATATATATATATATATATATATATATATATATATATATATATATATATATATATATATATATATATATATATATATATATATATATATATATAAAAATATTGATAATATATATTTATGTGTGT
>NC_038255.2:34042207-34052427 GCF_000004515.6 Glycine max
TGTGAAAAATTTTAAAAAATTGTTACTATATATTAATAACTAAATGATAGAGTAAATTTCATTACTAAATGAACGAAAATAATTTGTTGGAACGAATTTATGGCTGTCCGTACCTGAAATTTTGTTTGGACAACTACTAAATGCACTTACTTATTTTCTAAATGCACCTCCTTTATGCAATTTATTTTATCAAAATTATCCCTTTCTAGAAACTAAATTCTAGAAAGTATTCAAATTATGATACTTCTGTAAACTACTTTCTGGAAGTGTTATAATGTTTTCTATAATTTACTTTCCCATGCAAAAAAAAAAAAAAATGGGTTGTAACTTGTAAGGATTTGTCAAGAGAAACACTAAGAAGGACTCCCTAAACGTTGTCGTCTCGAAGTTTTACCTCTACACTCCCATAAGGCACTTCCCCTCAATGTCAATCCTACCCCCACTACACCTCTACTTCCAACGAATCCCTCCATCACATGTGATAATTCAAAGTGTAGGAACCTAATCTCTTTTTTACTATGCAGGTGTCAACAATGAAGAAGAACACCAGAGCATAGTGGCGGCGTCAGTCACAAAGTGGTACTCCTATGGTATGCTGTGAGGAAGGGTTCATCGGAGATGGAGGTGTAATGGAGGGAAGTGATTGTGCTGGATCTAGATCTTGGTAGCAAAGTTGAAGGTGCATAAAAGGGTTGAGGATGAGTTGATGGTGCTGGATCTAGATCTTGGTAGCAAATTGGTGCATAGGAGGAGGGACTAGTATTGAGGATAAGTGCTTTATGAAAGTATAAAGGGTGAGCTCCAAAACAAGAATGTTTAGGGAGTCCTGCTTTGTGTCTCTCATGACATATCCTTAAACCCTTATTTTTGCTTCCAAAAATTAAATTCCAGAAAGCCTTATAACACTTTTGAAAAGTAATTTATGAAAGTGTTAAAATTTTAATACTTTTATTTTCAAGAAAGGGTAATTTTGAGAAAGAAAAAAACTCAAAAATATATAAGGATGTATTTAGCAAATAGGAAAGATGCTTTTAGTAGTTTCTTTTGTTTGACCCAAACTTAACCCAATCAATATCCAATAACATATATTTAAAGATAAGATTGGATCAACCCAATTTGGTATGTACATATCAATATTATCAATATTAGCATTGTGTATAATCAAATCATAGAATAAAAATATATATAACTTAAATTAAGGTGTATTTTATAATATATATTTCAAAATAAATAATATGATTATGAATATAATATTATGTTATATAAAATATTTTCTATTAAATAAAAAATATTATTAATATATAATTTTAAAAAAAACTTAATTATACTTTTTAAAAACTATAGGAATTAGGACATTGTATCGGATTAGAATAACCTGAACCATATCCACACAAACCCGTCCTCAAAATACACAAACTCTAATTCCCAAAATTCAAACCCATCAAAATCAACTTTAGGCTAGATCGTGTTAGTGGGAGGAGGTATCCTGCTACCAAAACAGTAACATTATTTACTTATAATATATAAACTTTAGATGCTCACTATCATGTTGCCAAACTTATGCTAAAAAGTAGGTGATAAGTTAATTTCTATATGCAACCATGTTTTGTCTTTACTAATGGCTTGGTAGAATTTTTTTATGAAATTTATCCAAGACCCAATTGTCATGAAAAATGGAAAATATTCAACAATTTTTATTTTCGTAAAATTATAATAATTTTAAATTTCAATTATAAGTAAATATTAGTTTAGATTATGTTATTGTTAGATTTAAATTAAGTTCTTTTATTTTAATGACAACAAACAAAAGTAAAAGAATGTGTAATAAGTGGTAAAGACTAATCGTTATTGTAGTATTCCTACCAAGTTAATATTATTTGAAGTATAGAAGGATCATTTGTCTTACGGCTTGTGTCCAAGTTTTTTTCATCTCTTTCTTATTTGCTATAAGCCAAGAAACTTATATGAGAAGATTCAACGCTTCATCTTTCAAGAAAAGAAGACAAACTTAGAAGATTTCTTTTTCATATATCAAAAGACATCAAAAGCATATATAACATAAGTATAGGGACAAAACAGTGTGACAATGGAGACAAGGTACTTGGTTCAAAAAAAGAAAGGAAGTATATATGCTATATGACACAAGTATTAAAAAAAAAAAGTAGAGTGCTTTATCAACTCTTACATGGCAAGTTGGTCAAAACATTTTGCCGGAACCAAAAACATGAATAATGTGAAGCCCCTAAAAATTTCATAGTTCTAATGATAATAAAAGATATTAAACTTTGGTGAATTGATAAAGTTTATTGAACTACGCAAGCTAAACATGCGTCCAAGGAAGTAATAGGTATATTCTTGTAACTTAACTTAGATGCATAAAAATGGGTTTTCAAGCATTGCTTCCAACACACTATTTATATAAGCATCCATAACTTATATGAAAATCCAATGTCCAAACGTTATTTTAAAGTGGTAAATTTACTGTAGAGGGTCACCTTTACAAACTATTTACGTAAAGGGGTCTCTTTTCTAAGTATTTACAGAGGGGGTCTGTTTTACCATGGATGTCGCCAGCAGTACTGGCGAGAAACGCGTGCCGCCATTGTCAATGGCGAGAAGCTTGGTGACGTGGAGGGTGTCACCATTGTCAATGGCGAGACAGTTGACGTGGACACTGTCTCGCTGCTCCCACTGGCGAGAAGCATGCTGTCTCGCTGCTCCCAATGGCGAGAAACCTTCCACATAAGCAATGTCGCCATTGCTTCCTGCGAGACACCTTCACGCCATGCTGAAGATGCCACAGTTCTGAAGATGGCAGTGTTGGCTTGCAATGTTTAGGGTTAGGGTTTGCAGTGTTATGAAAAGGTTAGGATTATTTGCAGGTGAACGTTAAGCTTTTGAACGTTGCTTGTTTACGTTTTCACCTATAAAAAAAATGCTCATCAACGTAAATGGATGTACATTTCTCCTTCAAGTTGCTGAGCTCTCTTTCTCTTTCATCTTGAGTGTGAGCTTCTTGTGCTTGCTGTGCTTCCTTCCTTCAAGTTTGGTGTGTACCCTTATCCTCCATAAATTCCTAGTAAGTGTTTTCAAAGTAAATAAAATTTATATATTCTGTTAATAATATTATAAAAATAGTAGGTTAGTTAGTATTAATAGATATTCTAAGTTTAAGTTAGTTAGTATTAGTAGGTATTGTGTTGTTAATTTTTATGTATTAATAGATATTCCAACGTTAGGTTACTTAGTATGAAAATATTATTTGGTTAGTTTGAATGAAAATTTTATTTAGTTGTTGTATATATATTCTTAGATATTATATGTGTGATATATATATATATATATATATATATATATATATATATATATATATATATATATATATATATATATATATATGAAAATATTATTTGGTTAATTAGTATGAAAATATTATTTAGTTGTTGTATATATTCTTAAATTTTATATATGTGATATTAGCTTTTGTAGTATTAGGTATATATTTACACGCATGATACTTTAGCCAAATAAATATATATACACACATGATACTTTAGTCAAGGCACACGTAATATTAGCTTTTGTAGTATTAGGCACAAGTTAATATTAACTTTAGGTATATATTTGTAAATTTTAGGCACATGTAAATTTTTAGTTTTTGTAATATTAAATACTTCACACATAAATAAATAATTGTAATATTAGACACTTCACACACGTAAATTTATCTTTTTAGTATTATAATTTTGTATGTTATATAAAGATAATACAATTTTAAATAAATGAGTTGACAAGTTAATATTATTTGAGTTAATTATTTTTAGTTGGAATGCTATATATATTATTTGTTAGTTTTAGTTTGTAGGTTAATATTATTTGTTTTAGAAAATTTACGTGATTAAATATATGATACATTGTACATTATTATTATTTTTGTATTACACGTTATTTAAATAATTTTTTGCATTTCAATATTTGTTTATATTTTAATTTATTTGGTAGTCCATATTTTATTTAATTATTTATTTGTTAATTGTAGAATATATTATGTTATTTATTTAAATTTGTCTATGTGTATGTATTTGAAAGTATTTGTAGAATATATTTAAATTTTATTATTTGTATAATATATTTTGTTATCAAATAAACATATTTTGTTATTTATTTAAATTTGTCTTCGCATGTATTTTAATTTATCTATAGAATATATTCAAAATTATCCATTTTTATTTATTACAAATTTATTTATATATATATTTAATAACGTTTTTATAAATGTGCGTAGTTTTATTTATATTATCTACAAATAATGTATAAATTTTTTTGTGAATTTATTGTATTATATTTTATTTTGCAATATCAATGACATCTTCATCGTCATGTCCATCACATATTAAAATTAAGTCTGACCCGATCGATAGTGATGTGTTATGGATGCAACCTAAGCATGTTTCAGAACATGTTTGGAATGGGGAAGAAGATCGGAAATTACATATCAGACGAGTTGTCCCCACGTATCAAGGGGAAGAAGAAATTTCAGAGCAAATTTTTCCTTTTCGTCGACAATCTGGTTTTTACTGGATTATGAAGATGGGATACTTAAAAATAAATGCCTCATTAATTAGTGCTTTGATAGAAAGATGGAGGCCGTAAGCACATACGTTTCACATGAGATGCGGAGAGTGTACTATTACTCTCCAAGACGTCTCTGTATTGTTAGGTCTACGTGTGGATGGTTTACCATTAATCGGTCCAATAAATCTTAATTGGGCTGATTTATGTGAGGAATTATTGGGAGTCAGACCACAAGAAGGTGAAATTAAAGGTAGTGTAGTTAAATTAAGTTAGCTGGCTCACCATTCTGCACAAATAAATAACCACGACGACGAAGAACAAGTACGAAGGTTTGCTCGTGCATGGATACTAAGATTCATTGGATGTGTCTTGTTCGTTGACAAAAGCAGTAACAAAGTTTCGCTAAGGTACCTTCAATTTTTGCGTGACTTTGAAGACTGTAGCACATATGCATGGGGACCTGCCGTACTTGCTTTTCTATATAGAGAGATGTGCAGTGCCACCGATTATAAAACTAAATCAATCGAAGGTATGTGCATCTTACTACAAATGTAGGCATGAGAACAATGTCCAACCTTGGCTCCAAAGAGGACTCCTTCCCAAGTAGAAAATAAACCACTGAGGCACAGGTTAGTCATTTTTAAAAGCGTCTTTCATTTCAAAAGAATAAATGGTTTTAGGATATATTAAATTTTAATCTTTGTAGGTGGTTGCGACGTGGAAACCAACATATCGACAATGATGATGTGAGAGTTTTTCGTCGCAAGTTGGATATTATGAAACGTCATGAGGTAAGAACATGGTATTGTATTTGTAAAATAAAAAAATGATATGTGTTATTTAGCTAAAATGCTGACAATTATGTTGTTATATGCAGTTTGTGTGGGAGCCTTACACAACAACTGTTATATCATTGTTGCCTCCCATTTGTGTAGTCGGAAGTGTCGCGTGGTGCGCGGTGGTGCCACTAATTTGTTTCCAAGTTATTGAGTGGCACTAACCGGATAGAGTATTGAGACAATTTGGAATGCAACAACCAATTCCAAAGTCTCCTTCGCAACCCTTGAACATTCATGGCATAACACTAAAAGGGAAACATGACGAAAATTGGGGGCAATTGTTTGCCCCAATGATTGATCAGTGGAACAATCGCCATCCTTTTAGGGTCGACGCTTATCCCCGACAAGAGGGCCTATTGAGCTTTAACTCAGACTACATGGTCTGGTATAGGCGAAAGACAAAGATGTTTGTTGACCCACAAAATGCAAACACGACTACATTGGTATTTTTTAGTTTTTTTGAATATTTAACTTTAACATTTTTTTAATGATGCCCATTAATTTTCTGACCTTAATAATTGCAGGCTGAAGTTGTGGAGACATTACAATACATGGTGTCTCCTCAAGGGAGGAATACATGGACAGTTGATGATCTCGTGCCTTATGTGGAGAAAATTAAAATTTTATCTGAAGAGCAAGAGAGAATCACTAAGCCTGTGGCACATGGTCCTGCATCAGAGCGTCAATTTCCAACACAAGAACTTCACATTCTTCAGTCAAGTGTTGAAACTCAGGGCATAGGCAGACGAAGGGAGGCTGTTGAAGCGGAAGAATATTCCCAACAAATGGCGGAGCGTGGCCATGGAATGTATTACACGCCACAAACATTTGCTCAGTATCCGACACAGATGTATCAGTATCCTTTTCAGGGTCATCACACTAATACTTCTGCAAGCCAGCATTCGTACGGTGGTGTTGCGGAAAAACAACCTCATTTTTCATGGCCCACTATTGATGCAATCCTACCCCGCAAAGGCATTGGATAGAAAAACTCCAAGTAGATTGGGCCAGAGATGCAAGAGAAGGCCCTAGGGTTCTTATGAGCCTTAGGGTAGATTTCGGGCCCATGGGCTAAGTACGAGCCCACTTATCTTTATAAATATTAGATTAAGGTTTCATTATTTTTGGGCCTTGTGTTTAGGGCTCCATAATGTAGGTAGGGTACCCTAGAAATATAGGATTTTTCAGCCCTTGTATTTTGGGGCGCCTAGACTAGTTTTTGTATTAGGGGTAGTTTTGTAATTTCACATGCACTAAGTGGATATTTGATGTGTGTGGTTGGAAATAAATTTAATTGAATTGGTAGAAGCCCAATCCAATTAAATTTTAGAGGGGGAGGTGAGCATTTGCTTACTACACCCCATTGCCACATCATATAGTCACACTTTGTGCATGTCCTTCATTCTTTTCATGCCTCATGACACCTAAGCACACTTAGTGGAGAATCTTGGAATTGATCTTGGATTAGTGGGCTGAACCATAACTAAAATTCACTAATCATAATTAGTGAAATTTTGGCTCCAATGCTTGGCTCCACAAATTCAATTTCAAATTCAAGTGAAATTTGAATTTCCCTCCAATTTTGTGTGACACTTAGGCTATAAATAGAGGTCATGTGTGTGCATTTTTTTCAACTTTGATGATTTGAATATTAAACTTCAGATTTCAAAGCTCATTTAGAGCACAAAATTTCGTGCTCTTCTCTCCCTCTCCCTTCATTCATCTCCTTCTTCCTCCAAGCTCTTATCCATGGCCTCCTATGGTGGTGAGCTTCTTCTAGACTCATCTTCTCCTTGAAGAGGCGTCTCCTCTCTCTCTCTCCCTTTCTCCATTCCGCTGCCATTCATCTTCCAAGAAGCAAAGGAATCCATTGATGAAGAAGATCCTAGGCCTACAAGCTCCAATGGAGCTTGCATCAACTATGACCCCTTCACAACAATATCATGGCCCAATTCCAACACCTAATGCCCCATTAGGAACACAATGGAATGTACCGGGACCAATACATAATATGGGTGACTTATTAGGTGTTGATTTGCGTCACAAATTTTCTGCTGAGGCTGACGAAGAAGAAGCGGGGAGGCATCAGGGCAGAAGAAATCCTGATTGCCAAGCACGAAGATGAGATCGACCATGTGGCACATCCTCACGGCATCACGAACACCAAAATGAATGATTTGCATGTCTCCGTTTAAATAAATTGTTGTATATTTCTCATTTGAATTTCACACGTAATGTATGGTATTCAGTTGATTAAGGCTTACTAATGGATACAGTTTATGTCGCGTATCAAACTATAATAATAAATGAAGATAAAAAATAACTAAGGTAGAGAAAAGGAAATAACTAATGTTTCTAACTAACGATGAACACCAATGTCATATGTGCACTAAGGTAGACAAAAGAAAATAACTAATGTCACTCAACCTGGCTTGATCCACTCCATTTATTTCAACTTCTAAATGTAATTTTATTACATTAGATGCATATGAGTCTCGAGTAATTTTATTTCAACCCTAAACCCTAAACCCTAAGGCTTAAACCCTAAGCAATAAACCCTAAGACTTAGACACTAAACCCTTAACCCTAAATTCTAAACCATAAATCCTAAATCCTAAACCCAAAGGCTTAGACCCTAAACCCTAAACCCTAAGGCTTAGTCCCTAAACACTAAACCCTAAGACTTAGACACTAAACCCTAAACCTTAAACCCTAAACCCTTAACCATAAATTCTAAACGCTAAACCCTAAACCCTAAATCCTAAGGCTTAGACACTAAACCCAAACCCTTAAACCCTAAACCCTTAACCCTAAATTCTAAACACTAAACCCTAAACCCGAAACCTTAAGGCTTAGACACTAAACACTAAACCTTAAACCCTTAACCCTAAACCCTACAGCTTAGACACTAAACCCTAAACCTTAAACCTTAAACCATTAACCCTAAATTCTAAACACTAATACATAAACCCTAAGGAATAGACACTAAACCCTAAATCTTAAACCATAATCCCTTAACCCTAAATTTTAAACCATAAACCCTAAACCCTAAGGCTTAGACCCTAAACACTAAACCCTAAGACTTAGAAACTAAACCCTAAACCTTAAACCCTAAACCTTAAACCCTAAATTATAAACCCTAACCCTAAGGCTTTGACCATACACTAAATCCTAAACCTTAAACCCTAAACCCTAAATTATAAACCCTAAACCTTAAGGCTTAGACCCTAAACACTAAACCCTAAGACTTAGACACTAAACCCTAAACCTTAAACCATAAACCCTAAACACTAAATTCTAAACACTAAACCCTAAACCCTAAGACTTAGACCATAAACCCTAAATCTTAAACCCTAAACCCTTAACCATAAATCCAAAACCCTAACCCCTAAGACTTAATCACAAAACCCTAAACCCTAAGGCTTAGACCCTAAACCCTAATCCTTAAACCCTAAGGCTTAGGTGTTACTCTTTTGTGTTATTCTGTAGTGTTTAGGGTTTATTCTGTAATGTTTATTTTGTTGGGTTTAGTCCTTGTTCCAGATAGTCCATAATGACTAAGTCCATAGTTTGTCATTGTAGATAGTTAAAAAAAAAACTAAGGTAGAGAAAAGAAAATAACTAATGTTTCTAACTAACGATGAACACCAATGTCACTCAACCTGGATTGATCCACTCCATTTATTTCAACTTCTAAATGTAGTTTTATTTCATTAGATGCATATGAGTCTAGAATTTTTCCACCTTCCTGTTTACTCAGGGGTTACGGATTAGGGCTTATAGGTTATTGGTTAGGGCTTAGGGCGTTAAGTACAACATTCTACATAGTTCTCCTTTAGTATCAATTTCGAAAATAAGTAATGTATGAATTTGCTGACAAAAGTACACATTCAAAAATAAGTAACTGACGATTTTATTGAAGACCACAAAGTAAATACATTGAACAAAACCTAAATCAATACAAGTCACTCATCTAACATACATAAATCAATTAAATGAATTACTCCCACGGTCAGATTGTATTGGACATCGGCGCCTATTGTGCCCTTCTGCTCCACATCTACTACATTTTTGTCGGTGGTCAGATGGTTCGAGCCAATCCATCTCATTCCTTCTCCTTGTTGATTTTGGCCGACCTTTCGCACGAATTGTAGTTGGGTCAGGGATTAGTGTCCATGCCTCATCAGAAGGAGGAATTGCCGCTTCATTCCCAAGAGGCCACCAATGTGTGGAGTATGCTTTTAAGATGTGCTCATTCGTGTAAACAACATCTATATATTGGTAGTAGTTCATGCTCACGTAACCACAAGCTGCAATAAAGTGTGAAAATGGATAGTGAAGCACAGAATACCTTCTGCATTGACAATAATGGTCATTCAAGTTAACTGCCCACTTTTGTCCGCCACATTGCGTTACAGGGTTGAAGGTCTCCTCTACTTCAAACCTTGTGGAGTGGATATCATACACGCGAACGATGTGCGAACAAGCTTGTTCTTGATTTTTTCTAAGTTCTTTAACAAGCTTAGAACAATATACTTGTCCTTCATTTAATTTTCTTTGGGCTTGGCGACCACGATCAACAAAGTACTTTCGGCACCTGCTATATGTTGACTTGACCAACGCTGTTATGGGTATGTTGCGACAATCCTTCAACACCTTATTCACACATTCTGAGAGGTTGGTTGTCATGTGACCATATCTTCGTCCAGATGTATCGTAAACCATGCTCCATTTTTCTTTTGAAATGCGATCAATCCATGTTGCTATGGCTGGACTCAATTGACGAAATTTTTCTAAGTTTTGATC
>NC_038255.2:34052574-34053738 GCF_000004515.6 Glycine max
TGCGATTGAAATTGATCGCTATGTGTCGGACGCAGTACACATGATAACCGTGGGGAGGTTGCCAACCAAGTGCTTTGTTAGCAACAACAGACTTTATACTCGTGTGACGATAAGATATTAGACAAATTTCATTTTTATCTGTGACGTGTTCACGCAAATGGACCAAAAACATGACCATGTTGTTAACGTCTCACCTTCGACCACGACGAATGCTAGAGGAAGAACACTACCATTTCCATCTTGTGATGTGGCCATTAACAGGGTCCCACGGTATTTCTCGTATAAATGTGTGCCGTCAACTTGTATGATTGGCTTACAGTACTTAAAAGCCTCTTTACATTGACCAAATGTCCAAAATACTCTATGAAACACACGATGTTCGCGACTCACGCTATTACCAACAATAAAATCGTCATGTAGTATTTGAAAATAAGAGCCAGGAGAATGATTTTGCATGTGTGTTAGCCATGACGAGAGTTTCACATACGACTCTTCCCAATCGCCATATTCAATTGCAATTGCCTTTTGTTTCGTCATCCATGCTTTTCTGTATGAAACCTTATAGGAAAATTCACTATTTATCCTTTCTTGAATCAAAGAAATTTTTATTGATGGATCTTCTCTGATCATGCATGTAATTCAAATAATAAAATAAAATAACAAATTAAAATAACAAATAACACAAAAGTAGGATAATATGAACATAAAAAACGTACCTACTACGCAAGTCGCAATTAAATCTGAATCAAGCTTCTCATGGTCTTGTGTCATAGTCATATTTAGACATGTGTGCGGTCCACCCCATTGTGTCACTTTCCATGCATCAGTTTTTTTAGATAAAATTGCCCTCATATAAAAAGGGCAAGAAGACTCTGCGCTGTTGTTGGGGCAACAAACGATATATTTGTGTGATTTCGTTTCAACAACCTTAAAACTTTGATGCACCTTCATCACATATTGTTTTAGTGCATTTTTGACCGCATCTTTATTGTCAAAGTCCATGCCAACATATAATTCTTGTCCAACATTAAAAGTCGTTGGCATGTCCAAATCACAAATGTTCTCCTCGTCCGGATGACTCCAATTGATATTATTATAATGCAAAACATCATTCCAAAATGGATTTTCTGACGATCAGATAGGGTGGTAATTTCAAAAAAAAAT
>NC_038255.2:34053838-34057095 GCF_000004515.6 Glycine max
TAATTTTGTATTTCATAAAATTTACCTTCAGTTGGATGAACAATTGAAACTGGTTCAACGATGTCGGTGACTTCATCGTTTGTATTAGATATTCCATCAACACTATCATCTTCATCGAAAGACTCTTCAACGTATGAGTTAGACGCAAGATAATCATCATCATCATCATGTAAATTGCTTATATTTCTTGACAGTTCCGACTCATGATGAGATACATTATGTCCGCATGACGTAACAGAATTTGCAGCATGAAACATAGAACCACCAGCAACATCCTTTTCTACGTACAATTCTAGAACTAACATTTGTTGTTGTTGTTGAAAACTTTCGATCATAGTTTCAATATCTTCGTCATCACAAATTTGCAACGCAACATATTTTCCTGAAACTAAAAATCTACAACTTATAGTAGAAATAATCTCATTATTTTCTAACTTTACCTTATCTCCAATTTTTTTTCAAAGCATTGAAACTAATTCCGCGTTTAATCTGAATCGCCTTTTTACTGCTTTCAAATATTATACCATCATTGTCTTCATATACTCTTCCGTTGAAATATAACACTGTAATAATTGAATTCATGATATACCTACATGAACAAAATTTGCTTCATCTACTAACTTAAACTTAAACTTAAAATTAAACATAAACTTAAACTTAACTTAAAATTAAACATAAACTTAAACTTAAACTACAGATTAAAATTTCATTCTAACTTCAAAAAACTAGAAGGGAATCAGGTAATTATTTGTAAGGCTTGTCCACCCATGAACAAAGGCTTGTAAATAATTAAACATTATTAAAAAATAACTTCAAATTAAACATTATTAAAAAATAACTTCAAAGTAAAAAACCTAATTACAAAAATTAATAGGCTTAAACTTCACGTTAAAATTTGTTTAATATTTTGTGAATGATAAAAATAAAAAATTTATTTGCTTCCTCTATTAAACTTAAGGTAGACATTGATACGTCATTCTAACAAAAAAATTATTACTCCAATTAAATAATTCAAAAAAAATCCCTTAACTTTAAAAACTTGAAGAGTCACCTCTAAATATTTTTAACTCACAAATAGCATCAACAAAATTTTATAACCGGAAGGGTCACATGTCAAATTTCTAAGCTACAAAAACCATGGACAAAGAGGATTACAAATAATTACTCATACTAATTTTAAAATAAGAATTCTAATTCAAAAAATTAATACACTTAAACTTTACCTTCAAATTTTAGTCTAACAAAAAAAATTATTGCTTCAATTAAATATTTTGTCAATGATACAAATAAAAATATTTATTTGCTTGCTCTATTAAACTTAAACTACACATTCATACTTTATTCTAAAAAAAATTACTCTAATTAAATAATTTATGAAAAATTCTTCAACTTCAAAAAAATTTCGAACACAAAATGGAAGGCTTATAAATGGAAGGGTTACACTTAAAAAAATTTCAGACGCAAAAACCATAAAAAAAGGCTTACAGATAATTACTGCTAATAATTTTTAAATAAAAAATCTAATTCACAAAATTAATACACTTAAATTTGAGCTTCAAATTTGATTCTAACCACAAAATTTATCACTTCAAAATAAAAAATTTGTACATGATAAATAAACAAAAGGAAAGAAGGCTTTCTTTAAATAAATACAAAATATCCTTACTATAGAATCAACAAACTTCAAGCAAAATGAAAGCCTTTCTTTCTCTCTTCACACTACTTTGTTATTCTCTTCAGTGTCAAATTTTGCAAGTGCTGAGTGTCAAATTTTGCAAGTGCTCTATTTAAAGAAAATTTACACCAAAGCTGAAGCATGCATGTGATCTGCAACGTAAATTTACACGCCATTAAAGCAAAATTGTATGCATGTGACCTCCTGCATGCCTAGCCTGAATGCCCTAACCTGTAACCTGCAATGCATGTGACCTGCTGCATGCCTAGCCTGAATGCCCTAACCTCCTGCAATGCAAGAATAGTGCCCTAGCTAGAAGGCTGATTCACGTCCACCTTGGTCACGCAGGAGCCAATGGCGGGACTGTCCACGTTGGCACATGTCCCGCCATTGGTATTGGCGGCATGGGGTGTATCGCTGCTGGCGGCACCCAGCCATGTCAGCACCATTCTCGTCACTGCTGATGGCGGTACGCGTTTCTCGCCAGTACTGCTGGCGGCATCCATGGTAAAACAGACCTCTTCCGGAAATACTTAGAAAAGAGACTTCTTTACATAAATAATTTGTAAAGATGACCCTCTACAATAAATTTGTCTTTTAAAGTCGCATCCCAAGTTTTGAAAGACAACTTGTGTCCAATATTTTATCACATAAACCTACGCATGCTTTAAGGCTTTTTAATTTATGATGTTCATTTTGTTAAGGTTTATTCGCACTTATATTCTTAGTATAAACCTTAGATTGATATTCCCGAAAATAATGACTCTAACGTTTCAATTTCAAGCATTTAATGAAAAGGAAAAAATTGTGTATAAATTCAACCCATAATCAGAAGCAACCCGAATGTCGAGACATGGTACTAAAGGAGAAAGGGAGTTGCTACGTGCACCCAGCATTATTGCTGGGGAACCCAGCAAACAGTGAAGTGGCAAAATTGCCCTTCAATAATTCTTCTTCCGGAAGAAGTATTTCCGTAAACTTTTCGGAAAAAGCTTTTCCGGAAAGTTTCCGGAAAAAGACTTCTTCCGGAAAAAGAATTTGGGAATTCCGGAAGTACTCACAAACTTCGTCCGGAAGATCGTCATCCGGAAACTTCCGGAAGAACCTTCTTCCGGAAACTTCCGGAAGAACCTTCTTCCGGAACTGAACTTTTTTTTAAAAAAAATTATTTGATAATATAATTTACTTTTAATGGATAAACTAAATTATAAAATAATTAATATTATTATACATAAATAATTAAATAATTAGTGAACGTATGTAACGAAATAAGAATTTTCATTTTATAATAATAAGTAAAAATAAAATAATATTTAATGCGTATGTAATGACGATTTTGCCCTTGTGTAATTTTCTTTAAATTAATGCGTAAACGCTTCTTTCTACTGCGCTTTCGCTTTCTTCGCTTCTTTTTACTGCCTTTCGCTTTCTTCTGCTTTGTTTCTTCCGGTTGCTTTGTTTCTTCCGGTTGCGCTTTCGCTATTTTGGTGGTGGTCCCGTGAAGTATTTAGAGATTTGGTGGTCCTGTGTTCGGTATTTGAAGTTTTGTTAGTGGTTGTTCTTCCTATTTTGTCGGAGGTAC